>NC_133621.1:9597410-9817410 GCF_048593235.1 Sminthopsis crassicaudata | reverse complement strand
AGCTTGGTTGACTCAGTTTCACTTTGCACCTGCTTGTTTAGCATCCTGGAGAAGCAAACTAAAGAGGTCATGGTTCAGTTTTTATGAGATTAAAATGCCTGGTTTATTCAATGAAGGATAACAGTTATAACTTGTCAGGACAACAAGGGTCTGAGACAAGGTCACCTAAATTGCTTTAAATTGAGTTGTTCAAGGTATATGGAAACTATTCCTAACTGCCAAAAGCAGCAAATAATAAGTAGGCAAAGGGCCAGTATTTGTGAGTTATTTAAATTAGAGATGGCATTGAAGACCAAGGAAAAGTCATAGAAAAAGTTTCAAGAACAAAAGGAATAAAATGAGTAGGAAGTAGCTTTTTCCAGCATATTGTCACACGGATGAGAAGATTGAACTTTAGGGTTAAGTTATATGCAGTTTTGCCTGCCTGGTCCTAAATAACTCATGAAATCAGTCCGGAATCAGAAGTGAATTCAAAGATCATCTCTCTGAAGCCATTTACTTCAACATGAATCTCCTTTATAAGATTGTACAAAAAAGTCATCCCTCACTAACTCACAAAATAGCTCAATCCATTTTTGCTAAGCTACTTAACATATCTAGATTTCCATTTCTTCATCCATAAATAAGAGTATTAGACTAAATGATCTCACTTCTTATTCTTGGCTCTAAAATTCTATGATTTTGTGACCTTATTATTTCATACCATTCATATGTTAATAGCTACCTCTTTTCTCCCTTCAAATACAGCAAAAAGGTAAACTTTTGAAAAAGTATAAAACATTGCAAATGTTTATATTAGTTTAAAAACCCTGCCTATTATTTAGTGGAATGTTGGATGAAGATTAAAGAGGATCTGGATTTTCATTTCATTCTAGATATTTATTGACAAATTATTCAGTACTGGTTAAGTCACTTAACTTAGCTGTAAGCTAACTATGATTATTCTTGAAAAAGTTATTTAAGGAGGTTGTTGTAAATAACTTATGAAAAGTGTTTTCAAAAGCAGTGAAAGATATTTGAGTTATTATGGTTATTTATTTTCTATGTTAACTCACTCTTATAGTGCACCTAGTGCTTCAGATGAGTAGAATGTTGATGAAACTTCAAAGATCTAATTTTTAATGGACTTGTCCTTAACCACGTCATCAACTCAACAAATTTTATGTATTATAGTCCACAGATATGCAAACCTTAATCCAGACTATAGCTACATAGAGATGGTAGTGTGTACCTAAAGTGAGACTACACAAAAGAGAAATGAAGAATTTCCTTTTGCTATAATTCTGAATTTATTTATTTCCCTTTAACAAAATAAAAATTAGAGATAAGAGATATCAAAATATAAGGATGACCATAGCTGAATTTGGCCCTTTAAAAAATTATTTTCACCCATGAATATGACTTAGGACTTGCATACTTTGAACTTCTGACCTCTACTTGGGAAGCAATGCTAAGTATTTGAAGAAAGTAAATTATTTATCTCAGTATAACTTGTAGCAATGCTAGGCTTATTGAATCAAAGAAAAGAAAAGCCGGCAGATTGTACAGCAGATCTAGTAGAGATGACTACCATAGTTGAAATAGTACAGCCAGTAATGAGTCTTTCTCTAGACACTAGTGAAATCTCTGTCCTTCAGCAGCCAAGGATGTACTTAGACTTGTAGTAAATCACCATGGGGACATCTGGTGCTTACAAACATCGCTTCCATTCAGGAATATGTGGATTAAAAACACTTTAGGTTATAAGTTTCAATATTTCAGATCCCAAATCTGTGTTGGATGTTGGATCATTTTAGATTGGAGCATCTTGCTCTCTTTGGCCTAAATTCATATATATATATGTGTGTGTGTGTGTGTGTGTGTGTGTGTGTGTGTGTGTGTGTGTATACGTGTGTGTATACATATATATATATATTTATATGCACATATATGTATATATGTATATATGATTTGTATATATATAAAAATGTGTGTATGATGTGTGTATATATACATATATATATATACACACACATCATACATATATATATAGAATGTGTATATAGGAGGTGTATATATGTATATATAAGGTATGTGTATGAGGTATATATACACACACACACACATACACACATACACATGTCACTAATGAGAAATAACCTAGATCTGTCTTCAAAATTTCAATGAGTGTTAATTAGATTTTACATTATTGTTTACATAGCTAATAGCTACCTTTAATAATATGTAATACTATTTCTGGATTAGAAAAAAAAGAACAAATTTTAGAGTGACAATCTGTTAATAATGGAATCAGTAACATCAAGTAGTCGCTGAAGGAAAAAAAAAACAATATATTAATTCCATTTTACTTTCAGAGTCCTAAAATAAGGAGTGGATTTCCTCAAATTAGTTAAAATAAAGTTTAACTGAACCACAGCTCACTCAGTGTGAAGTTTTCGGTTGTCTTAGCAACCAAATACAAATGCTAAATGACTTCTATGATTCTGAATGGAAGATTCCAGATAATCAATTAGTATATCAATATATCTGTTGTAAGTATTTTTAGACTTGGTATGTGGAAGAGGAATTAGTCCCATTCTGTTTGGCCCCAGAGGGAAGAACTAGGAACAATAGACAAAAGCCGTACAGGTTTATGTTGTTTGGATGGGAGAAAACTTTCTTACCCTCCAATGATTAACAAATAGAATAGGATGTTTCAGAAGATATCGTGCTCCCTCTAATGGGACATCTTCAAGCAAAGAAGGAATGACCACTTGTTGGAAATATTTTGGAGGGGATTCTCAATTAAACATTTGTGATTTTTGAGGTCTCCTCCTACTGTGATATTGTGAGATTATTTCATATCTGTAAAATCTGATTTACATCTATCAAATATATCTATCTACATCTATAAAAACTGATTTATATCTATAAAATGCCTACCTTGTAACAATTAGGTATGAAATGAAGGAGAAATTGGAAATCAGTTGCTGAAAGGTGTTTGACTATAAATGACCATGCTGACAAAAATATTTAGTACATTATAACAGAGAAATCTATTTCCATTGTTTATCCCACTAAGCAGAAATAGCCACCCCCCCAAAAAAATAGTAAAATACAAAAGACTTGGAGACTATAAGAGATGCCAAAACAAATGTAAAGATTAACTAAGGTTCATCCAAGCAAAGCCAATTATAGTCTTTGCCTGGGGTGATTTTGTATGTGCCAGCTCAGCATCTTAAAGAGTTCAGGATCTCTTTTATGGCAGTTTCAGTTCAGAAGGTAATACTATTTGATTTTCCATACAGGAATGAAATGTCAAAATATCTGCACTATGATTTGTCTCTTTGAAATTGTCCAGATTGTATAACCCAAGCCAGGTAATTAGAAAATGTAAAAGTTTCAACAGAATAGAATGTGAGGAAATTCGACTCAAATTATTTTGGGAATTTCAGCCAGAAAGAATATGACACTTATTGATTAGTCCAATGTGAGAGGTGTCTAGCTCTCAGACTCAAGAAGCCTTTCAATTAAAAAATAAAAAGCACCATAAAAATGCATTATCTAGAATGGACAATTTTTAATTTCCCCTTGTGGGAGTTAGTTTGTATCTCTAATTTATAGTGAGCCCTTTGGAGTTGCAATGAAGTTGGGAGGAAAATGGGGAAATAGATCAGAGTTCAAACATGAACCACTGACTTCCTCCACATAATTTACCCTATAATTTACCCTAGTGTGCTCCCTAAAGTATAGAGATAGTAATGGAATAGGAAGGGATAAATATATAATTCTGATCATTTTCTTCTTTCCCACAATCATCCTAGGATAATAGTTGTTATTGTTGAGTCATTTTCATTTGTGTCCAACTCTTTCTGGCCCCATTTGGGGTTTTCTGGACATATCCTCCTCCAGTTCATTTTACAGATGAGGAAACTGAAGCAAACAGGGTTAAGAGACTTGCCCAGGATCATATAGCTATTAGATCTCTGAGACTGACTTTGAACTCAAATCTTCCCAATTCCAGGGGCTGCCCCACTATTCACCTGTGTGCCATGGAGCTGCCCCAAAATAATAGCAGTGAGAACTTGGTGGTACAATGGATAGAGCATTGAGCTGGAAACCAAGAAGTCATCTTTCTGAGTTCAAACCTGGCCTCAGACCCTAACTACATGTGAACATGATAAGTAATTTAACCCTGTTGTCTCAGATCACCTATAAAATGTGCTGGAAAAAAATGGCAAACTATTCTAAGACCTTTGCCGAGAAAATTACAAATGTGCTCATGGAGAGTCAAATACAATTGAACAACAAAATCCAGATAATTTAGTCTAAGAAATCCATTCCATAGACAGGATATTAGAGCTACAGAGAAGCAAAATTACTTGGCCCAATTCATTCAACTCCTGAGCTGAATTTGGGACTCAGAGTCTCTAATTTCAAATCTAATATTTATTTCACTATTCCTGAAAACAATTAGCATAATCAATCTGTGAAAAATTTTTAAACATATTTCTATTATGTACTCAGGAAAATCCTCATTCCTAGAAAATACAGAAGCAGAAAATCTAATTCCTGAACTCAGGGTTTATTTCAAATTCATTCACTGGACAAGAGTAAAACAAACAAAATGATAGCAATTATAACAGTCTCTGATTAAGTCTTGAATGGTCTGGTAGAGATTACAAGTGCAATGGTTCAAAAAAGAGGGATCGTGAATCTTAGTGAGCCTTTTGAAGATCAGGTAAGCCATAAGAAGATATCTAATTTAGGTTTGGGGCACTTAAATATACATAAATGAAAATTTTTATTATGATTAATAACCTAGTAATGTAATAGAAGGCAGATGGATTTAGAGTCCACAGACCTGTTTTTAAATTCCAGCTCTGCCACTACCTATGTGATCAACTTGCTGTTGCAAGATCTTCATCCATAAAATGGCATTGGATGAAACAATCTACAGAGAACCTTCCAGCTCTAAATTTATGATTCTTTAATCTTGGAAGGACAGTTAGAAATTGGATTGGTAAAGGGAATAAGGGAAAATATTCTAACAGAAGGAAATGAGCAGTCACATTGCACATGTATGTTTGGGGGACAGTTTATGAGATTAACTTGGATAGAATTTAGAATGAGTTTAATAAAATACAATGAAACCTAGATGGGTAGGCAAAGTAAAACTGCATTATAGAGGATCTTTAAATCCAGGCAAATGTCAGCCACAACCAAAGGACCTAATTAGAGGAGACTGCTGATAAAATAAGACCACAGGCTCATTGAAAGCTTTCAATCCCACATAAATCAACTCTAAACTCAAGAGGTTGATATATCATTGCCCCTGATATATGGTCATATGGGATGCTGAATAAATGAACAAGAATATAAAATTGCAATCTCTCACTTAGGATCTATTACCTGTTGAGAACTGGTCAAATCAAGAGAATTCTTTGCTGTTAATATTATTAACCATTATTATTATTAAGGTAAGAAAATTGATTTTCAAGTTGTAGTCACTATTATTTTGCCTCTAGACTTAGTTTTCTTATGCTTCACCCCCCCAAAAAAAAAGACTGTGGAACTATTATTAGTTATATAGTGGGCAAACGGTCTCATTAGCAATTATGTCATGTTCTAGGTTTTAAATGTATCTTTAAAAAAATAATGGTGATGACTTCCATCAAAAGAATCAATCTTGGGACAGGTAGGTAACATAATGGATAGAGCAGCAACCCAGAGTAAGAAGAACCTGATTTCAACTTGTAATCTCTGACAATTAGCCCTTAGTAGCTGTGTGACCTTGGACAATTAAATTAAATCTGATGGCCTTGCCAAAAACTAAATTCAAATTAGTTTTGAGTTAAAACTCAGCAAAAGCTCTGAAGTAGAATAAGCCTCAGACACTAATATGTAGTCCAACCCATGAATGAATAAGCACCTTCTCTATAGCATGTCATGCACATGGTTACCTAGCCTTAGTTTAAATAAAATAATACCCATAATGTCTTGACAACTCTGAGATACCACTATATTCATTTCATATTGACTAAAACATCAGGAAAAGACATATAATAAATGTTGGAAAAGACATGGAAAAACTGGGACATTAATACATTGTTTGTAGAGTTGATTCTGATCCAACCATTTTTGGAGAGAAATTTGAAACTATGCTCAATCACATATTCAAAAATGTTTGTGGCAGCCCTTTTTGTAGTAGCAAGGAAATGGAAACTGAGTAGATGCCCATCAATTGGGCAATGGCTGAATAAGTTATGTATGATTGTTCTATAAGAAATGATGCTCAGGATGATTTCATAAAAGCCTGGAGAAACTTACATGAACTGATGCTAAGTGAATGACTAGAACCAAGAGAACATTGTATATAGCAAAAAAATTATGGGATGATCAACCACTATATCTTAAGGCAACTGATTTCACATTTAGAAACACACAGTCACATACACACACACACACACACACACACACACACACACCCCTCAAAGGATTCTCTTTTGGGGCTAATCATACCAAAGTCAATCATATTATCCTTATATGGAATGTACTCAAGGTCATTCATCACTTGAGCCATTAACTATCCAGATTCTCAATGTCCTTCCTAAAATGTGGAGGCTTGTTTTAATTCTCCAAATGAATATATATTGATTCTCCTCATCTCTTACTGCTGGGGCATTGATTAAAACCTTCTTTTTTTGAATCTTGGAAATTACTCTGCTGTACAGCCTGTTCTGAGAAATTCATGTAATATAGATAATAATGCTAATGATAACAGCTATTATATTATATATATAATATATATAATATGTAGTATGTATTATACTATATATAATATATATGTAATATTATATATTTCATATATAGAACTATAATAACAATAATAACAGCAAGAATATTGATGTTGTCATTTACTTCTTTTGAGATCTAAGTGCTCCTATTACCTCATTTGTGTTGACATTAAGCCAATTTTCACCAGGAAGTTTCTTCATTTATGGTCCATAGAAACTGAAAAAATAGAAAAATTAATTTGTCAGCTCAAGATTAAATGACCTAAATCAATGTCAATAATTTTCTCATCCAAAAGATTTAACCAACAGACTAGAAGACCAGGGGAAAATGATAATGCCACCAATGTAGGTATGGTAAAATTTCCATGAAATACAAGCTTTTCCTCCATTTTGATTCAAGGATGTGGCAATGGAGTGAAATCTCTGATTTCTGTATTATATCAGTAGCTTCAGATGACAAGGAGTCATGTTGATTTGTGGAGGAGAATGTGCCAGAGAACTTCTATGGACTCTGGTTCTTATAGCTTCCCTTGGGAAGACAGAAATGTCCCCACTTTGACCATGAGAGAAAATTCAATGAAGATAAACTACAAGTCAGAGCCTCATAGGATCTCTCTTGATAATCTAATATGTTTATCTTTCTCCCCATAAGTACAGAAATGGAAGGGACCTCAAAAAATAATGAATCCAATCACCTCACTTTTCAAATATGTTATACTTCAGGCACATACATATTAGATCATAATTATAACAGGAGGCCCTAAGGAATTCCATTTTACTTTATTTGGAAATATAATGTATCAAATTAACTCATGGGACATCTAAAAGTAGGAAATGCATGGCCAATATAAAAAAATCTAGCTACCATTGTGCAAAAATAAAAATTCCAAATATTTAAAGTAAAAATATCTAGGCAACATATTATTATTACCAAAAACTAGAAAATAAAGTGAATGTCCTTTAGGTTTATAGATTGTCTTTAAATATATGATAATGAATATAAAACAAATATAGATTATTACATTTGCCACTTTTGTTATTGCTTTTGGTTTTATATTAGTCATTTGTTAAATATCCTCCCCATCACTTAGTGACCTTTCCCTTCTAATACATAAAAAATACAGCAAAAACAATTGGCATGGTCAATCTATCTCATGGTATATTGATATTCTACAGCTATATTTTCTAACCTCTGTGTGAAATGCAGGAAAAGACATTCCCTCCAATATTCTCTACAGTTGGTTGGCAATTACAATTACCCATCTCCCATTTCATTCAATTATTTTTTAGAAACATATAATTGTAGCTATTGAATATATTGTTTTTCTGGTTTTATTAAATTAACTCTGCAAAAGTTGGCATATGCTTTTTCTATGTGTCCATGAATTCCTTATACTTTTTATTTCTTATTCCATGATAACATTACAATACATTCAAATATGATTATTTCTCAGTTAATAGATGTCTGTTCTTTTTCTTTTTTTTTCTTAGTATGAAAAATGTTACTCTGAAAATCTCATTATAAGTTGATTTGTTTTCTCTGTTTCTTCTCCTGGCAGTATTTCCCTAACAGTGAACTTTTCAGGTCAAATGATAAGAATGTTCAATTGGAATGCGGAGCATTCCATCCAAATTTGTCTTACCAGATGTTTGAACCAGGTTTTGTCTTTTTACAGCTCCTTCAACATTTACTTATTTGGTAATTCCAAAATTAAGGAAATTAACCATATCTTTTCACCACTTCTCTATTTGAGAATGTTTCTTGACTTGATTAGAAGGGTTTTGGAATTGGAGTTAGGAAGAAATGAATTCAAATCCAGCCTTAGACACTTAATTAGACATATAAATAACTTATTCCTCTGTCTGCCTGTTTCTTCTTTTGTAATATCAGGATAATGATGCCATCTACCTCACAGAGTTGCTGTGAGAATAAAATAAGATAATATTTGTAATAAGTTTTTCAAACCTTTAGACAGTATATATATATATATATATATATATATATATATATATATATATATATATATATATATATATATATATATATATATACATAATCACATAATATGTATAGTGTGTATGCATATGTAAACATATATATGTATATATCCATGTGTATACTATATGCCATATACACACATTCATGTGTGTAAACATATCCAGTATTATTATTACCATGATTATTTATGTTAGTCAACAAATGTATGTTAAGCATTGATTATGTGTCAGGCATTGTATTAAGTGCTAGAGATTCAAAAAAAAAAAGGTATAAAGCGTCACAGCATAAGCAGTTCATATTTTAGTAGTGGAGAAAACATGCAAAAATCAAACCCATAAGACATACATAGAATATATTGAAAGTAATCTCAGAAGAAAAGCCACTAGTAATTGTGAGGATGGGCAAAGACCTGCAGAAGATAAAATTTGATCTAATTGTTTTAATAAGTTTTTTTCAAGAAATATGCAAAGAGAGTTTTCAAGATTGATCCTTGCAAACCTTGTGTTCCAAATTCTTTTCTCCCTCCTTTCCCTTCATCCCTTACCCTAAAAACTAAGCAATCCAATACATGCTAAATATGCAAATCTTTTATACATAGATCCACAATTATCATGGTGCATCTCATCAAAAAGGAAAAAAAAATATAAAGAAAACAAAAATCAAGCAAATAACAAAAAGGTGAAAATACTATGTGGGGATCAACATTCTGTCCCAACAGCCCTTTCTCTAATTGCTTCTAGTCCTCTCCATCACAAGTCTGTTGGAATTGGCCTGAATCACCTCGTTGTTGAAAAGAACCACATCTATCTGAATTGATCACTACATAATATTGTTATTGCTATATAAAATGTTCTTTAGGTTCTACTCACTTCACTCACCATCAGTTCATTTAAGTTTCTCCAGGCTTCTCTGAAATGATCCTGCTGATGGTTTCTTATAAAGCAATGATATTCTATAACTATTTAGTCATTCTCCAACTGATGGGCATGCATTTAGTTTCTAGGTTTTTGCCACTACAAAAAAGAGCTGCTACAAACATTTTTGCACAAATGGGTCCTTTTCCCTTTTTATGATATCTTTGGGATACAGACTCAGTAGAGAAACTGCTGTTTCAAAGGGTATGAACAGTATAATAGCTTTTGGGGCATAATTCAAAATTGCTCTCCCGAATGGTTGGATAAGTTTGCAACTGCACCAACAATATAATAGTGTATCAGTTTTCCCACATCCACTCCAATATTTATCATTTTCTTTTCCTGTCACTTTACCCAATCTGAGAGGTGTATAGTGCTATTTAAGAGTTGCCCTAATTTGCATTTCTCTGATCAATAGTGATTTATAGCATTTTTTCATATGACTAAAATTTCTTCAATTGAAATCCATCTGTTCAAATTTTGTGACCACTTGTCAATTGGAGAATGGGTTTGGATTCTTATAAATTTGTGTCAATTCTCAATACATTTTAGAAATGAGGCTTTTATCAGAATCCTTGAATGTGATTTTTTTCCAGTTTATTGCTTCCTTTCTAATCTTGTCTGCATTGGTTTTATTTCTACATTAACTTAATGTAATCAAAATTATTCATTTTGTATTTCATAATGTACTCTAATTCTTCTTTGGACATAAAATCTTTCCTTCTCCAGTTTTGAGAGGTAGACTTCTCCCTTTTATTTTCAGAATTTCAAATTTGGGATTTAATTGGTGGTTTTTATTTGTTCTATTTTGTAGTCCTTTTAGTTGCATGTCCATTTCATTGATCTTCCCTTTCTCTATTTTATGCAAGTAAGCATCTAGAGACATAAAATTCTCCCCAAGAACTGATTTGGCTGCATCTCATAAATTCTGGTATGTTGTCTCATTATCGTTTTTTGGATGACATTATCGATTATGTCTATGATTTGTTGTTTCACCCACTCGTTCTTTAGCATTCGATTATTTAGTTTCCAATTAATTTTTATCTATTTTCCCTGGCCCTTTATTACATGTGAATTTTATTCTATCATGATCTAAAAGAGATGCATTTACTATTTTTGAATTTCTACATTTGATTCCAAGGATTTTATTTTCTATACATGGTCAATTACTGTGTAGATTTCATGTACTGCCAAAAAAAGTATATTCTTTTCTGTCCCCATTCACTTTTCTCCAAAGATCTATCATATCTAACTTTTCTAATATTCAATTTATCTCAAATTTTTTCTTAGGTGTTTTGTTGTTTGATTTATGTAGTTCTGACAGACCAAGGTTGAGATATCTCACTGATATAGTTTTGCAATGTATTTCTTCTTATGGCTCTCTTAACTTCTTCTCTAGAATATGGATGCTATATCACTTGCTGCATATGTTTACTATTGGTATTACTTCATTATCTATGATACCCTTTACTTAAATGTAGTTTCCTTCCTTATTTCTTTTAATTAGATCTGTTTTTTGCCTTTGCTTGATCTAAGATTGGGATTGTTATCCCTACTTTTTTTACTTCAGTTGAAGCATAATAGTATTTGCTACAGCCTTTTACCTTTACTCTGAATATTACTCTTCTTTAAATATGCTTCCTGTAAACAACATATTGTAGGATTCTGGCTTTTAATCCAGTCTGTTATCCATTTCTGTTTTATGGAAGAGTTCCATCTCATTTGCATTCACAGGTTAAAATTACTAACTCAGAATTTCCCACGACCTTATTTTCCCCAAGTTACACTTTTCTCTTTCCTTTCCACCTTCCCCTTCTCCCCAGTGTTTTGCTTCTGACCACCACTTCCTTGAATCAGTCTTCCCCTTTTACAACCCCTTCCCCATTCTGATCCCTTTCCCCTTCTACTTCTGTACTTCTAGTACAATCCCATTTCCTCCCTTAGTTTTCTTATTTGTATCCTCACAATAAAGTCAAACACACTGTCTAAGTATACCCCTAACAAAGATACAGTTCTCACAATTTAAACAGATCATCTTTCCATATAGGGATGTAAACAATTTCACCTTTAATAACATCATTTTTCTTCCCTTTTAACTTGTTATGCTTCTCTTAAGTTCTGCATTTGAAGATCAGATTTTCTGTTCAGCACTGCTCTTTTCATCAAAAATAAATGAAAATCCCTATTTTATTGAATGTCCATTTTTTCCCTGAAAAATAATATTTAATTTTGCTGAATAGTTGATTCTTGGCTGCAATCCAAGCCCCTTTGGCCTCTAGAACATCATATTTCAGGCCCTTATATCCTTTAAAGTAGAATTGTCTAGGTTCTGGATAATCCTGATTGCGGCTCCTCAATTTGAATTGTTTCTTTTCTGACTGCTTACAGTATTTTCTCCTTGATCTGATAATTCTGGAATTTAGCTAAAATATTCTTTGGAGTTCCTCTGTTCTTAGGCTTCCTGTGCTGCACCTGTTCTGGGCCTTTACTTGAACCTGTCTGATTGAGACAGACCTTTCATGAAGTTCTTCCAAAATATCTTCTGCTGAAAATTTGTAACAATCCAAATATTTGTGGGTTCTGACACTCTACAATCTGCTCAGTGACTTGAACTGGTGTTGATTCTGAGGGAAGCAAGAAGAGCTCAGATAAAGACCTGTCTAGTCTCCATCATCTTGACTCCACCTCTCTGATCTAATTCTTGAAAGAAGCCATGAAATCTTAATAGGTAGATGTGAAAAAGCAAAGGATTCCAAGATTGAAGGAAAGCCAGTGAGTGCAATGGCAGAATTTGGAGATTATATCATTGTTCACAAAAAATCCCAGGTAGCTCAAAGTAGACTAGAGAGTGCATGAAGGGCACTGAGAGATAAGGGAACAAGTTGTAGAGAATTTTAAAATGCAAAAAGAAAATTTTACTTTATTTTTCTTAAAGTAAATAGGAAAACTCTGGTTTTTATTTAACAAGGGGATGACATGGTCATACTTATTTCTTAGAAAAATTGCTTTTGCAGTTGAGTGAAGGATAGATTTGGAAAAGATAAAGAATTGATCAAGTGAAACCAGTTAGCTAATTAAATAACCTAGAGAACAGTTAATGAGGGGCCAAACTTGTTTGTGATGGAGAGAAGAAGATGTCTATGAGAGATGCTGTGAAGGCTCAAAAAAGACCAAAATTATCACTAGATCTGAAAACTGAAGGAATGAATAGAGAGCTAATGATGTCACTAAGGTTGAGGGGCTGTGTGACTGGAAGGATATTCTTTATAAATCTTGTATATGAGATTTTTATCTCTGATTATTATTCAAAAATATGTTACAACACATATTGCATATCATGTTAATATTTATATTCATGTAACAATAATGTTATAAGTAATCTTATGTTATATAAGTACAAAACCTTTTTTCCCCAATCATTACTCTTCTTATCATGGCTACCTTGATTTTATTTGTGTATAAGATTATGTAATCAAGTTTTCTCTTCTATTTGATCTTCGGGTATCTCTTTCATCCCTTGTTTTGTCACTTGACTTTTGAAAGAACTATATTTTAAAGGGCTAAATTTGAATAGTTTCCATGAGTAAGATGCATTTGATTAACCAAGGCAAAAAAAAAATGCAGGTCAACTCCTCCTTAGTGAACTCCTGGATCTAAGGTTCCCTCTTCCTTGCTATTTTTCAGGAGACATATAATAATAATAGCAAAAGGCCTCTTTTACTTGTCAAGATGAGAATCATCACTGGATTATTTTAAAAGAAGAAAAAATATCACACAGCAGAAATGGAACAGAACACAATGCATAATGCATTAAAAATGACATTAAGTTAACAGTGTGGGAGAGATGTGAGGACGGATTGAAATTCTGAGGAATAAGTGCAACTTTCCCTATATCCCCAAGGGTTTGGGCTTCTGGCCAGTGATTTTTTGGTAGATAAGATGTAGGGAACTAGGATTTCACTTCTTTGACTGTTCCATGCCCATGATTCATATGTTTGATTAGATTTTCCATTTTTTGGATTCTAATGTTTCCAGGATTAAGCTTTTTCTCCATTCTTTTCACTTTTTTTTCCATGCCAACTAACATTTCTACTTTGCTACTGTTCAGGCTCATGCTGCATCTGACTCAATGGTATTCTTTTCCACTTAACTGCCTGTTAATTAAACTATCTTCATGCAATGCTGTTTTACTTTGTTGTTTATTAGCAGAATAGCTTCTTCCCTGTTAAAATACATTTTCTTTGAACACATTCCCTTCAAGAAAAAATAGAATTGCATCTTTAACTAAAGTTGAATGACTTACAGTTTGCAATGTAGCAGTGATGTATGTCTGTTAAGACAAATTCAATTAGATGATCTTCCAACTGTGGATTTTGATGACTAATTTGACCTTGAATTGAATTGTAACAAGAGGCTTTCTTTTCCTCCTTTTCTCTGGTTGCCAGCCATTTTTACCTTTTCTCAGATTCCAAACCTGCTAAGGCTCTACGTTTACCACTAGAGAGTTCCGTTCGCCACTCTTGCCCCTATCCCTGATCTCAAGCCTGATCATTTTAAGCATCAAGTTAGACCAACTCACAACCTACTCAAATGATGTTCATCATCATAATTATCATGACATAAATGGCATTTATTATAAATATTACCTCAGTGGATACTTAAAATAATCAGATGATGAAAAACTGGAACTCAAAGGCATTGACCAGGAATATAGTCAGCAAAGTCATGAAGAAAATCTCAGAAAATGTTGTAGGTCATGGATGTGCTGGAATCAGATATATGGAAATCCAGATACTAATGATACACAAAGATGGATGATGACAATTGCAATAATTGACCTCTAGGGCACTCAACAGTTTGCAAATTGCTTTTGATTTATAATGTTATTTGAGTCTCGCAATAATCCTATTTATTATCCTTGTTTTATGGGAAAGAAAGCTGAGTCTGAGAGAGGTTTAGTTGCTTGTTCAAAATGACAAAACCATTCATTTACTGAGACAGGAATTGAACCCAACTCCTAACTCCAAACAAAGCACTCTACCCACTTTGCGTCTCTCATATCTCTGAATCCCCATATCAGAGGCATAAGAAGCATAGCAGATTTTACTTTTTCTTCTCTCTAGCCAAAGGTCATATTATAGGAAACTTTCAATGAGGAAATTCTGTCAACCAATTCAGATGGCTCAACAATGAATATTTCTAAAGATGTAACCTGAGTCATTAAAAGATTAGGTGACTTGATCACACAGTGTCCAAAGCAGGACTTGAAACCAGACCATCCTGGCTTTGGAGGGGGCAGCTAGATAGCACAGCTGGATGCCATGTCTGGAATCAGGAAAACATGAGGCCTCAGACACTGACTATGAGACTCTGAGTAAGTCACTTAACCCTATTTATCTCAGTTTCCTTTTCTGTAAAATGAGTTAGAGAAAAATAGTCAACCACTTTAGTATCTTTGCCAAAAAACTTCCAAAAGGGATCAGGAAGAGTCAGAAATGATTAAAATGACTAAGAAACAAAATCTTGATTCTCAGTTCAGCTTTCTATCCAATATTCCAAACTGCTTCGAGGTTTCTCTATATATTTTGTATTCATTATTTCATTATAATACAATGTTATTCCACAACATACACAACTTGCTTAGCCATTCTCTAATTCATAGATATCTATCTTGTGTCCATTTATTTGATACTATAAGGCAAAAAAATAACTATAAGTGTTTTTGTTTGCTTGTTTGTTTGCTGAGGCAATTGGGGTTAAGTGACTTGCCCAATGTCACACAGGTAGGAAGCGTTAAGTGTCTGAGACTAGATTTGAACTCAGGTTGTGCTGACTTCAAGACTAGTACTCTATCCACTGCACCACCTAGCTGCCCCTTCTAGGAGTGTTTTGAGAAATATTTAATCTCTTTTTCTGGACTTCCTTGGCATGCAATGGCATGGACATTTTAGTCACTTTCTGAACATGGCTACAAATTGCTTTCTAAAAGAGTTAGATGAAGTCACAGGGCTAACAAAAATGTGCTAAAAGGCCTGTCTTTCCACAACACTATTTCTAACTCTTGGCATCTTTTCCAGCTTGTTGACTTTATATGAAACCTCATATTTTTAAAATTTTTGTTTACTTATTGAAATAAATTTGTTTTTGTTCATATCCTTTAACAATCCATTAGGGAGTGGATTTTTAAAATTTGCATTACTTTTATATATATATCTTGGATTTTGAATGCAAAGATTTTCCCCCAATTTTCCCTTTTTCTTCTTCAGTTAACTCTGATTTTGTTCATACAAAATATTTGTAATTTCATATATTTAAAATTATTTATTAATATTATTATTAATTTTAATGTTAATTAATAATAATATTAATATTAAAATTATTTCCTTTATCTTTTGTGATCTCCTCTAACACTTATTTGGTTAAAATTTTTCCCCTTGATCAGCGCAATTATTCCATTTAACTAGATCTAACCTTTAATTTCTGCTTTCATTTGTAGCTTACATGTCAAGACTGATATAACTAGCTTCCACAGTGGGAAATGAGCCAAGTATTTCATATTTAGTAACAGATAATATCTTTAGGATGCTTATTATCCTTTGTCCCACCTTGTTGCTGTCCTGCTACCATCAGTGAAGATGGTGAAGGACAAGGACACAAAGACTGGAGAACACCTCATATTTTCCTTTGTTTCATGGGCTGCCATGGCCAAAGTCTTCATCACCAATCTATGCTTGTTGAACATTTGTATGTATTTAAATATTTTAAGTAACTGATCCTCAAAAAAACCCCAAACAAAATCATTTAATTGTTGGAGCAGTTTGTGAAGTCCTGGGGGAAGTAATGTGTATAGGGAGAGGGTTGTGGGGTTTGCCATTGCAATAATCACAAACTCTTTTCTCCCCCAAATCACAAGTTTTCCAGGATTATTTTTTTCAGATACAAGAAATATTAGCAGTTGAGTCTGATCTCTTTCTTCTAAAGATGAAGTGAAGGTGATTTACACAGTATTACATTAAGTATCTGAGGCAGCATTTGTAATAAGGTCTTCCTATCTTCAATTTCTGCATTCTATTGACTAAACCATCCAACAGCCTTAAAACAACCCACCCCCAGCACCGCAACTGGCATTTATGTAGTTATTAAGTTTGCATAGCACTTTGCAGAAGTTGTCATTTTATCTTCACAATAATCTTCTTCAGTAGGGACTACTCTTATCCCCATTTTATTGATAAGGAAACTGAGGTAGAAAGGTGACTTACCTTGGGTCATGTTAACTATATGGCTAAAGTCTAAGGTGGAATTTAAACTCAGATCTTCCTGTCCCTAAATCAAATGCTTAATTCACAAAGTTCAAGAAATTCACAAAGTTGAGAACTTTAGCACTAAAGTTCAGCAGTTCTTTGTTCTCTTTCCAAAGTGAGGTATAGCTCTAGAATTATTTGGAAAGTAGAATTGAGCTTTTCAAAGCTACCTGAATATTTTCAAGCCCCAGGAAAGCCATTGATCAGCATAAGCAAGGAGAAGAAATGTTTAAGAGAGTTCTTTCAAAAACAGCCAACTCATTTGTCAATGACCAACTCATAATGTTTAGAAGAAACTTCAAAGCCCTGCACTTCTGAACATTGGCAACTAAGATGCTGTGCTGTGATTGCTTTTTGAAAAAAAAGAAATCCAGAGATTTGAGAAACAAAATTGCAATCAGCTAAATCTCTCAGGAGAAAAATCACATTTGGGGCATGGCTTTTCCAGAAAGCCTTGTGAATAAACATGTTCCCATATTCTGCCGTAGGGTGCATTATTTCAATAAACAAGTCACAAATGATTCCATTAAAAGAAATGCCTTAAAATCCACCCTCTTAAAACAGGGACATGTCACATGAGATTCATGCATGTCTATATCCATGTCCCAGAGGCCCTCACTAAATCAAAATAAGGACTGAATTTGGGGGCATATTATGAAACTTAAATAGGCTTGCTTAATGTAAACCTATTTTCTCCCCACTCAGCTATAATCAAGGCAAAAGACCTTTCTTAAACAAACAGTTATGTTGGCAAAGAGTGGAACAATCCTAGCTGTAATTCATGGTGTTTCTAACATTTCCCTTATTCCTGGCTAAAAGGATATTATTTGTACTTGTATGGATGTGTCTTTAGCTAGAGAGTAAACATGTGATTTCATTGATAGAGGGGACTCCTAAGTGGTGAAACCCTCTGTAATAATGGAGACTAGAACCTTCTCTGCCACTTAGTCTTGAGAGAATTTCCTAAGCACATGGAGGGAGAGAAAGAAATAGGAGAAAAAGGGAGGAAGATGGGGTGGGACATAGAGAGAGATGGAAAAAGAGATGGAAAAAAGAGATGGTGAGAGAGAAAGAGAGAGAGAGAGAGAGAGAGAGAGAGAGAGAGAGAGAGAGAGAGAGAGAGAGAGGAAAAGAGATGGTGAGAAAGAGAGAGGGGGGGGGAAAGAGATGGTGAGAGAGAAAGAGAGAGAGAGAGAGAGAGAGAGAGAGAGAGAGAGAGAGAGAGAGAGAGAGAGAGAGAGAGAGAGAGAGAGAGAGAGAGAGATGGGAAAAGAGATGGCGAGAGAGAGAAAGAGGGGGGGGTAAAGAGATGGAGAGAGAGAGAGAGAGAGAGAGAGAGAGAGAGAGAGAGAGAGAGAGGAGACAGAGAGAGAGAGAGAGAGAGAGAGAGAGAGAGAGAGAGAGAGAGAGAGAGAGAGAGAGAGAGAGGTGGGGGTAAAGAGATGGAGAGAGAGAGAGAGAGAGAGAGAGAGAGAGAGAGAGAGAGAGAGAGAGAGAGAGAGAGAGAGAGAGATTTGATGACTTTCCCCAAAGCCAGTATTTATCAGGGACAAGACTTGAGTTCTGGTCTTCCCAACTCCTAGCTTTTGATCCTGTATCTGCTGTTTCTTATTTTTTACTTATTTTTGCTGAAGCAATTGGAGTTAAGTGACTTGCCCAGAGTATTAAGTGTCTGAGGTCAGATTTGCACTCAGGTTCTCCTGACATCAGAGCGGTGCTCTATCCACTGCACCACCTAGCAGCCCCCCCCCTCCTTCTTATATGAGGAAAAGCCATGACAGTATTAGGAAACACTTGATCTACAAGTCAGAAAGACCCACGTGCAAGCCCCACCTGTATACATCCTAGCTGTGTGACGCTAGGCAAGCTATTTCATGACTTAAGTTCCAGGTAACTCTGAAAGACTATACATTGCATAACAAATACTAACCTGTAGTGAGAAAGAGAAGTTTCCTGTGCTATTGAGATCACAGGCCTAGGCTCTACCTCTACTGTTAATTGTGAGAAAAAACCAGCCTGGAGCAATACAAAGCTTCCCTTGGAGTTTAGATCTGGGTCCAAATCCTGCCTCTGACATATGTTGACCTTGTGATTTGGGGCATAGGACACAGTTTCTTATTGCTCTCCTTAGAAATGCTCTAAGGCTATAATTTGAGAAAGAGTTGGTAGTGTACAGGGAATGCATTATTCTGATAAAATCAGAGGCCTGGAGTAACACAAGAACGAGCCAATAGTGTTTGTGTCACGGGGTCACTCTGAGGATTAAATGAGATAATGCCCATAAAATGCCATATAAATGTCAGCTAGGATTAAAATCGTATTTTAGCCCTTTGCTTTGGTCTTTAAGAGGCGTCCCTTTCAGAAACTTTCAAAAGGAGAAAATGGGATGGAGCCGGGGAACTCTTGCACTGTCTTTCTTCAAAGTTTCCATCTGGAACCCATTACTGGCTATGGGCTGTCCAGGAACTGGGGCACTGACATATTGAATTGCAACACAAAGAGTTCTCAGGAAGCTGCAAAGTAAATACTCTGCGCATTAAAACTGTGCTGAGAACAAGGCACTCAGTGCCAGACTGCCTTGAACCCCATACTAGTGATGGATTGCTCATTCCAAAGTATCTCTCTCTCCTCCAAGAAACCAGCTTCATTTTCAGAAGCAATAGACAGCAAGATCCCCTCACTTTTCCTAAGAAGATGAACCCTGGCCCAGAGTGTTTGATTTAGTCTGATTGATTCTTCCTAAGGGTTGAGGGATCAAAGTGAATATACCATTTAGGAAATAATAGATATATTCCAGATTCTGTGTATATATTATTTTTCTGGAGATTTTCCACTTCATATGTGAAAGCATCTGTTTATTTTGCCCTCACATGAGACCTATTCTTTTCCTCTCCCTTTCTTGGAGATGGATAAACTTAAGCCATCTCTGAGAAGTTATTTTAAGATAAACTTTTAAAGCTAATTTCTATAGCTAGATTTGAGGGAGTCTGTATTCCAATTCTAGGGGATCCATGAACTAAGATGGGATAAAAAACCAAATTTTTATGTATATTAATCTTTGAATTTAGCATATCTTTCAGTTATGTATGTAATTATAATGGTTTGTAGGCTTTGCCATATTGTTAAAGTGATTCAGATCACCATAAGATAAACATCCCATATTCTCCTACAGGATGCATCATTTTTATAAACAAAAATAGCCATTATTTCAATAAAAATAAAAGATCAAGAATTCTTATCATGGTTTTCAAATGTGTGGTGAAAAGAATCAAATTAAGAGTTCAATGACTTGGTTTCTAGAGTCGCTTTAGCATTCCTTTCTGGGATTTTAGGGTTCTACTACAATTTTCTGGACCTCAGATTCCTTATCTAATAACCTAAAGGCTTTGCGTTAGGTGATCTCTGGGATCCCTTTCAATTCTACAATCTTATGATCTTAATTTTAACTTTAGATCAAAATATTAAATAAGTTCTATTCATATTTGTATAGGTTCTATTCCACTTTCTAGAAGTTGTCCATGGGGGATCTTCCTTCTCTCTCTCTATCCTTCTGCTTCATCGCATTTCCTTCCTTCTCCAACCGCCCTCTATCAATAGTCTTACTCTTTTCTCAAGACCATAGCTTCTGACTAAGCTTTTATAATGGAATTCATATCTTCTTGCATGAAAGGTTAAAAGAGACCTTAAGGATCATTCAGTCCAATTTCTAGCATAAGAGAAGAAAGGTCACATGGTCAGATGCCACAGAGCCTGTATAGTAACTCCAATTTTAAAATGAAGGGAAAAATAAAGGGAGCCCTCTGAATTTGGGTTCAATACAAACTCTGCTAATTATTAGTTAAATGATTGAGTTTTTAACTTCTCTGGTTTTCCATTGCCTTCTCTGTAAAATGAAGGGATTTGATTGGAGGACGAGCCCCATATACCATCTGTCTGTGATTCTATTATGATGCATTGCTACTCCTATCTAGAAGCAAGAATATGTGTAAGGCATGTGGATGGCTCAGTGGCTACAGCACTGGGCTGGAAATCAGGAAGATTCATTTTTCTGAGTTCAAATCCAGACTCTTATGCTTAATAGCTATGTGACCCTGGACAAGTCATTTAACCCTATGGTGTTTGCTCATCTATAAAATTAACTGGAGAAGAAAATGCCAAGCCACTCCAGTATCTTTGCCAAGAAAACTCAAAACGAAGGCCCAAAGAGTCAAACAGGATAGTAAAATGAGTCAACAACACCCTTGCCTAAGCCTTAGTGCAATGTTAGGCAATAAGCCTCTCCATTATTGCTAGTCTAGTTTGACTTTCATACTTTTGGCAAGTTAAGGTCATTCTTCATTTAGCAAGACATGTGTGGTAAATGACCAGAGATAAATGCCATCCTTTGATAGGATAATTATTTTCTGGGCTGCATCCCAGACCTTCCACCTTAGGAAACCTGGACAATGTTAGAGAACATTGTGCACTCAAAGTGGCTGCCTGGAAGGGTCCAGCGAAACTTCCTCCAAGAAAAAAATGTTATGGTCTCAGAGGTTTTGTTTTTTTTCTCTATGCCATCGTGAAAATGATTTAACAAAGTGTTTTCTTTTGTGCTTTATGAAGTGTGGAACTCTAGAGCAGAATATCAAAGGTTTGGCTGGATGCCTTTCCTTTTTTATTTCCCAACTGTAGGAGACATCATTTATTCTATGGTATAGATAACCTTCTTGAGTTTAAAGAATAAATAAAGTCAGTGAAGGGACAGTGAAGTAAAATCAGGAAAATTCAAATGGATATAGTACTTTTAGGTTGACAGATTCTATATGCACTAATTCCTTTGGTCCCCATGCTACTCTGTAATGGAAATGCTCTGGTCACCTCCATTTTACAGATAAGGAAACAGCCTTGAAGGGATTTAATGACTTGCCTAGAGCCACAGAATAACTGGTCCTGGGAATTTGAAGTTCAAGTCTTCTTGGCTTTAAGGTCATTTCCATGGCCACTATATCATCCTTAGTCAATAAGGAAGATGTTAATCACCAGGCTCTAATAAGAATAGAGAATGAGGTAATTAATATAGGCAGCTGATGCCTGCTTTGATGCTTGTAATTCTGTCAAGGAATCAATTGTTTAGGGTCAGCTAAGTCATTTTTTTACTTATTTATTGAAGCTTTTTTTTTTTTATTTTCAAAGGATATGCGTAGATCATCTGTAGCATTCACCCTTGCGAAACCTTGTGTTCCAACTTTTTCCCTCTCTTTGCCCCATCCCTTCTGCTAGATCACAAGTAATCCAATATATGTTAAACATATGCAATTCCTCTATCCATATTTCCACAATTATCATGCCACACAAGAAAAAATCAGATTAAAAAAAGGGAAACAGTAAGAAAGAAAACAAACTGCAAGCAAACAATAATAAAAAAGTGAAAATATTATGTTGTGATCTACACTCAGTCCCCACAGTCCTTTCTCTAGATGCAGATGGTTCTCTTTGTCACAAGACCATTGGAAATGCCCTGAATCAACTCACTGATGAAAAGAGCCATGTCCATCAGAATTGATCAGTATATAATCTTGCTGTTGTTGTGGACAATGTTGCCTGGTTGTACTCACTTCACTCAGCATCAGTTCATGTAAGTCTCTGCAGGACTCTCTGAAATCAGCCTGCTGATTGTTTCTTACAGAACAATAATATTATATAACATTGACACACCATAACATTTATGCATTCTCTACCTGATAGGTATCAGTTATATTTCTAGTTCCTTGCCAATACAAAAAGGACTGCTACAAATATTTTTGCTCATGTGGATGCTTTGCCTTGTTTATAATCTCTTTGGAATACAAGCCCAGTAGAAACACTGCTGGATGGAATGACATACACAGTTTGATAGCCCTTTGAGCATAGTTCAGAATTGCTCTTCAGAATGGTTGGATCAGTTCACAACCCCACCAACAATGTATCTGTGTCCCAGTTTTCCCACATTCCCTTCAATATCTGTTATTATCTTTTCCTGTCATCTTACCCAATCTGAGAGGTGTGTACCTCAGAGTTGTCTTAATTTGCATTTCTTGGTGAATAATGACAGTATTTTTATGTGTCTAGAAATTGTTTTAATTTCTTTATTTGAAAATTGTCTGTGCATATTCTTTGACCATTTATCAATTGGAGAATGGCTTGAATTCTTATAAATCTGAATCACTTCTGTATATATTGTAGAAATGAGGCCTTTATCAGAATCCTTGGATATAAAAATTTTCCCCAGTTTATTGTTTCCCTTCTAATCTTGTCTTCTTTGGTTTTGTTTGTACAAAAAACTTTTTAACTTAATATAATCAAAATTATTTATTTTGCATTTCATAATGTACTCTATTTCTTCTTTGACCACTATTTCTGCTAAGATCTGAGAAGTAGATTATCCTTTGTTCTTCTAATTTGCTAATAGTTTCACTCTTTATGTGGAAATCTTGAAGTCATTTCAACTTAATCTTGGTATATAGGGTGTTAGGTGTGGGTCAATGCCTATTTTCTACCATTAATTTCCATCTTTCCCAATATTTTTTATCAATTAGTGAGTTCTTATCTCAGTAGCTGGGGTCTTTGGACTTATCAAACACTAAATTAGTGTGGTCATTGATTATTGTATCTTATGAATCTTATTTATTCTGCTGATTGACTGCTCTATTTCTTAGCCAGTAAAAAAAAAAAAAACCAAAAAGTTTTGATAACTACTGCTTTATAATATAGTTTTAGGGCTGGCACAGCTAGACTACTTTCATTTGCATTTTTTCATTAATTCCCTTGAAATTCTTGACCTTTTGTTCTTCCAGATGAATTCTGATATTATTTTTTCTAGCTCTATAAAATAATGTCTTAGGAGTTTGATTGGTACGACACAATAAGTAGATTAATTTAGGTGTAATGACATTTTTATTATGTTAGTTTGGCAAACTCATGAGTACATGAACATTTTCCAATTGTTTAGATCTGATTATTTGTAGAGAAAATGTTTTAATTGCGTTCGTATGGTTTCTCACTTTACCTTGTCAGGTAGACTCCCAAATATTTTATATTATCTATATGTATTTTAAATGGTACTTCTTTTTGTATCTCTTGCTGCTGGACTTTTTTGGAAATATATAAAAATGCTAAGGATTTATGTGGATTTATTTTGTGTCCTGCAACTTTGCTAAAGTTATAAATTGTTTCTAGAAGGTTTTTAGTTGATTCTCTAGAATTTTCTAAGTATGCCATCATATCATCTACAAAGAGTGATAATTTTGGTTTCCTCATTGCCTACACTAATTCCTTTCATTTTTTTCTTCTCTTATTGTTAAAGCTAACATTTTTAATACAATTCTGAATAGCAAAGGTAATAGTTGGCATTTTCTGTTTTTTTTCACCCCATATTTTATTGGGAATAGTTCTAATTTATCCCCATTATATATGATGCTTACTGATGGTTTTTAATAGATGTTTCTTATCATTTTAAGGAAAACTCCACGTATTCCTATATTCTCTTAATAGGAATGGGTGTTGGATTTTGTCAAATGTTTTTTTTCTGCATCTATTGAGAAATCATATGACTTTTGTTAGTTTTATTATTGATATAATCAATTATGCTAATAATTTGCCTAATATTGAACCAAGATGAGTCTTTATTATTGCTGAAGGGACAAATCAAGAATTCACCAACACTGTTATTAGCTTATCAAATCTCTATAATTTCAGAAAAAGGAAAAACAAACTGTAGGATAATCATGATTTCTTTAAGGAATAGTAGATCAGTAATATGGCCTAGAGTTTCAATTTGAGTTCCTTTACTTCTAAGTATTTTCAAGTCATGTCTGGAATGAGCAAATATAAAGGTAGAAATGAGAATTCAGCTCTCCAGCTACTAGCAACCTAGAAGAAATCTCAGAACTCTTCTCAACCAATCTTCACCCCTTCTATAGGTTAACAACCTTGGTCCCAGAGAGGTAAAGAGATTCACTCAGCTTAAAAACCTAATGAGTGCTAGAGTAGAGTCTAAGTCTAGAATAGAATCTCAGTAGAGTAAAGGAAGATGAGAATTTGAGGGAAACTAAAAAATCAATAATTGCTAAATTTAAAAAAAATAAGCATGTACAAGGAACCTTTTTTATAATAATAGCTTTTTATTTTTCAAAATACATGCAAAGATAGTTTTCAACATCCCTTGCAAAACCTTGTATTCCATTTTTTCTCTCTCCATTCCCTTCTTCCCCCTCCCCTAGAGAGCAAGCAATTCAATATAGATTAAACATGCAATTCTTCTAAACATATTTCCACATTTGTCATGTTGCAAAAGAAAAATTAGATCAAAAGGGAAAAATGGGAGAGAAAAGCACACATGCAAACATCAGCAACAACAAATGGTGAAAATACTATGTTATGATCTACATTCAGTCCAAGGGAGAAATTTTTAATATAATATATATCCTGCTCTGATGAAATAGACAACATTGGTAGAATGATCATTTACTGAGCACACATAATGTGCCAAGAACAGCAATAAACATTGGAGATACAAAGATTGACAAAGGACTGATATGTCTAGGTGGGCAGATCAACCACATGGTTCGAATCCTCCCGAACATGCAAACTAATGAGGCTGGGTGGTGTAGTGGTAAGAGCTCTCAATTGATTTAACCCCTTTTAAAAAAAATTAAACTTTTGGGGAAGCTTTTGTTTTAATATCATCCTATATTCCTGCCACTTTGCCAACCAAGGGAAGAAAAAGTAGTGAACAAAAAAGCAGTTCAGCAAAACTAATCAATACATTGACTGAGTCTGACAGTGTATTTAATGCTATACACACACAGTGTCCCACTTCTGCAAAGATGAAAGGGAGGGTCATTGGAAATTTTTTTGATTATTCCCTTACCATTATGATAGCCATTACTTAGATTGTTTTCCATTTGGGGTTATTTCCCTTTCCATCCATTTTTTATGTTTTTCCATGATTCTTCAAATTCTTCACTTTTTATTGTGTAATCATATTTGAGTTCATTCATGTAACATAGACTATTAAGTTTTCCCCTAATCACTGAACATCTACTTTATTCTCAAGTCTTTGCTATTACAAAAAGTGCTATATTATTTTGATGTAAATAGGACTTTTCTTTCTTGTGACTTTGCCTAGGAATGAAACTTTTCAGAAACAGGGAGGAACATTTGAGATGCTCAATTAATTACAAATTATAATTTGAATAAACCTCCCATTTCAATAATACTGTATTATTGAACCTGCTTGTCCCAATCACTCTGGAATTGCTCACTCCATCTCTTGCTATCTTTGCCAATCCATGAGATGGGAGGTAAATCTGCAGATTTACTTTGCTTAGATTAATGTTTTGGAATAAACTTCCATCTGGCTGTTACGAGTTTGTCATTTTTCTTTGTAATTTTCTCAAATATTTAAACTAGTTCTTTTTTCTTTAAATGTAATGAATGAATTTATATAAGTGTTGAGCACTTTGGTTGAGCCTGTCTTGGTATATTTATTATGAAATATTTCATTCTATTTGTTATTACATTAAGCAGAAGTTATTGTTGTTCATTCCTTCAATCGTGTCTGACTCTCCATGGCTCCATATGAGATTTTCTTGGCAAAGATACTGGAGCTGTTTGCCATTTCTTTCTCCTGTGGGTTAAGGTGAAAAAAGATAAAGTGACTTGCTTAGTTAGTGACTATCTGAAACTAGATTTGAACTCAGTTTTTCCTCACTCTAGGCCCAGCCACCTAACTGCCTAAATGGAGCTTCCTTCAATATTTCTCCTGAATATTTTTATTGCTCTTTATAAGTGCTATTGAGCTTTCAAATTCATTCTTTATCTTGAAATAATACTGAAATTGTTGTGTCAAGCATCATCTCATTAGACTAGAGTTGGCATGATTCTTTTTTACCTGTTTATTTCTATTATATAGATAGATAGATAGATAGATCATATATACACATACATATGTGTGTATCTTGAATTTTTCTTATTGCTGTCACTAGTAATTCTAGAATTATTTCAAATGCTTTGAGATTTCAAACTTTGTCATTTAAAAATAATTTACTAAATGCCAATTATGCAATTATGTACTAGACTCTGTACTAGGTCATGGTCAAAGACATGAGGAAACAACTCCTGCCTACAAGGAGATTACAGTCTACTCATGCAAAATATGAACATATTGAGTTGTTTTCAATCATGTCTGACTTTTCATGATATCATTTAGGATTTTCTTGGTAAATATAATGGAGTAGTTTGCCATTTCCTTCTCCAGATCATTTTTTAAATAAGGAAACTAAGGCAAACAGGGATAAATGGCTTACCCATAGTCATATAGCTGGTAAATATTTAAGGGCATATTTCTGTTAGGTTCTTACTAAGTGCTAATGAGATAATGAGATATTAGGTTCTTACTAAGTGCTAAGTTGGTACTTAACAATTCTCTAGTTCCGGCCTTTACTGAGAGTTTTACTTGTGAACTCCTGGGGAGGAGCAAGTTCATTGGTTGAAGTAATTTTTCCCAGAAGCCCTTGTGTTATCCCACGCCCATTCTCTGGAAGGATGAAAAGAGGGCGGCACTCCAGAGAGAGAGAGAGTCTCTTGTCTGGGCCAGACTTGAGGCGTCTCTCAGGAGGAAGAAGAAGTCACTACTCTGGACCAGAGTTGGCAGCAACAGTCTGGAGACAAGGGCTCTCTACAGGAAGAAGAATCTGTCCAAGAGATTTGAGTTGACACAGCAGATCTCCTGAGCGATTGATTGGCAGTTTCTGGAGACAACAGCATGTTACAGATTTCAATCTGGGGAGATGAATTTTTTTCTTCTAATTCCAAGCCCAGTGCTCTATCCACTGGGCCACCTAATTGTACTGCAAAATATGTACTTGATGTGTACTTATAAGTAAATGTGAAATAATGAAGGAGAACACACACAGAGACATACAAAGAACATAAAGAGAAAGATAGAGACAGTGATAGAGAGATTGAAACTTAATTCTGTCTAGAAGAGATTTTTTGATAAGAGTTGAAGGAAATAGAAAAACTAAGAGGCAGGGACAGTTAGGTGATGCAGGAAGATAGAGCACCAGCCTTGAGTCAGAAAAACCTGAGTTCAAATCTGACCTCAGTGAGGCCAGCTGTGTGACCCTGTACAAGTCACTTAACCCCAATTGTCTCAATAAAAGACAAAAAACAAACAAACAAGCAAAACCTAAGAGACAAATTTATGGGTTTCATAAGTATGAGTGTATTACTCTTTGCCAAAGCTTTAATTTTATCTTGTTCTACTCTTAATACTCTTCTCTAACCATCACTCTATACTCCTCTCATAATTCTATACTCTTCTCATAACTCAGGGTTCAAGTTCAGTCTGACTTTACCAAACTTTCCTTCTACTACTTAAGGCCAGTATTAAGTAGTAGGTGATTTTGAAGACCAAGTTAGCACCCTGGATACCTTAGAATCAGCTAGATAAGCAAAAGTCCTTGGTCTTTATTCTTGGTCTTTAGGGATAGAAGTGAAGGGAATGGAAGTGCAGGATCTCTGTGACCTCTCCTCTTTGTCTCCTAGCCCAAAAAGTGCGTCTGGCTTGTCTTACTCCACCCCTTTGTCTCTCCCACAATTCTCTGTATACACCAAACAATTGGGCCAGCACAGGATAGTGGGAAGGGCTATTTTCCAAGCATATTCTAATACAGTATTTTCCAATCAGTAATTAGCCTTAAGTGCTCAGTTATCCAACCTCAGTGCATCAACTCAGTTTCAGCCCTTTACAGGTGATAATTTTCTCTTTCTTTTTCTCTCTAAAATCTCATTTTCCCTGCTTTAGTTTCCTAAGAGATTTGTTTTATTCCATGCTACTTCCCTTTAGCTCATAGGTTGCTTGCCTTATCCCTGACCCTTATTACTAGTGTGATCATGGATATGGCATAAGTTTTCTGAACCTCAGTTCCCTTATCTGTAAAATGGAAAAATAGCATCTATAATAACGCTTGTCACATTTCCAAAATATATAATATATTAGATATAGATATAATATATAGATAGATATACTATATAGATTAGATATAATATATAATATATTATGTAATTTTATATTATATATTATAAATGTTATAATATTTATAATAAATGTATATTATAAATATAATATTATATATTATAGATATAATATAATATATAGATAGATATAATATATAGATTAGATATAGATATAAAATATATAATATATTAGATAATATAATAGATAATATATGGAAAGTGCTTTTCAAACCTTAAAGCTAGCTATTGTGATGTAAATGTTAGAATTGTTGCCTTTATTGTTTTTAAGAAGAAAAAGTTAGTCACTTACTACAGTGCAATGGAAGGAGGATAGAATTTGGAATCAGAGGAAATGTTTTTTTTTTTTTTTTTTTTTTTGCTACTTTAGAGACCATATATTTGAACCACCTCATATTTTCATAGGGAAACTATCAAGAGAGGAGAAATGTCTGAGGTCACATAGCTAATAAGTGGCAAAGCCAAAATATAATGCTGAGCCTCAGGTTCTTAAACTGTACATTAACTGAGTCTCGATTTCCTCTTCTGTAAAAGTGAGCTGGGAAAGAAATGGCAGACCATTTTAGTATCATTAATAAAACTCCATATGGGGTCATGAAGTCAGACACTGAATAGGTTAAACAATACCAAGAAAATGAAGAATAATAATTCCTAGAATATGATGCTTAGCAGACCATTGAGAGTCTCAACTAAGATAATCTATGCAAAATCACTTGACTTTATAATGATACATATGCTAGTAAATAATGAATAATACATGATAGGAGCAGTATAAAGTATAAAATTGAAGTTGGTGCAAGAGAGATAGCTCATTCCTTTCTGGGAATTTGGGAAGACCTTATAGAGAAAGCATCATTTAAATGGACAAAAATGGCTAAATACACAATCATATACTTAATAGAGTATTGGACCTGGTCTCAGGAAGACTTGGTTTCCAGTAGTCCTCTGGTATTTACTAAGTTATGTGATGCTGGATAAGTCACGTTTCCTCTGGCAATATTAAAAAAAATACTCCCTTCTTTCAAGAAACTCAGAGTCTAATGGGGTAGACAAAATGAAAATAATTGTACAAATGAGCTATAAAGAGGGATATTTGGAAACAATAACAGAAGGAAGACATTAGAATTAAAGCGTGGCAAGAAAGTCTTCCTGTAAATGAAAAATGTGAGAGGAATAATTCAGCATTATAGTGAGAGAACATGGTAATTGAGTACACTTTCACAGTAGGAAGAATAGAAGTAATATAATTTTTTTCTTTGACCATTAACATTCTCATAATGATACCTAGATACAGTTCTAAACTTCAGTTATGACTATGACCCTATTGAACATGTCAAGCATATAGTATAGCTATTGATTGGACAAATTGGTCCTTATCTTTTTATTTTATTTTGTAGTTTATATAAAAAATTTCCATATTACTCATATTGTACAGGAAGATTTAACTAAAAGAAAAAATGATAGAAAGTGGAAAAATAGCATATTTTGGTCAATATCAGTTCTCTTTTTTGGAAGCAGATTGTTTGTTTCATCATGAGTCCATTGGGATGGTCTTGAATTTTTATATTACTGAAAATATAAAAGTCACCCAGAGTGCTTCATTGAACATTATTACTGTTACTATGTACAATGTGCTCCTGGTCACTTCACTATGGTCACTTCACTATGCACTAGTTCATGTACCTTTCCAGGTTTTTCTAAAATCATCCCCCTATCATTTTTCCCCTGAGGCGATTGGGGTTAAGTGACCTGCTCAGGGTCACACAGCTAGAAAGTGTTAAGTGTCTGAGGTCAGATTTGAACTCAGGCCCTCCTGACTTCAGGGCTGCTGCTCTCTATCCACTGCACCACTTAGCTGCCTCACTCCTATCATATCTAATAGTACAATAATATTCCATTCCAATCACAGATCTAGCTTGTTTAGCCTTTCCACAATTGAGGACAATCTCTTTGATGTCCAATTCTTAGCCATCACAAAAAAAGAGCTGCTATAAATCCTTCCCCTTTCTTAGTTGCATTGAAATTTAGACTTAGCAGTGATATTGCTGGATAAAGGGTATACAAAGTTTTTTAGAAGTTTAGGAATAATTTCAAATTGCTCTCCAGAATGATCGGATTATTTCACAATTTTACCAACAGTGCATTAGTGTTCCAGTTTTCCCACATCCTCTCTAGCAATATATGTTGATTTAAAAAATATATATTGCTTATTCATTCAGCATCCAGGTGATAATTAAATCCATGGGAGTTGCTGAAATAATTTCTCCAAGGTCAGCATTGATTTTCTAACTGCTAAACAAAAAGGAAACTTGTCAGCCTTCATTCCACATGAATTCTTTACAGATATCCCAACTATATACTACCAGAGATGGTTCTTGGCATTGGCCTTGGCCTTTGACTTTCATTACACTGCTTTCTCTTGCTTGACTGCCCATTTTCTCTCTTTTGCTGCTTCATCATCTTTAATTCACTCACTGTAGGAAACTCCCTAGAACTCTGCACTGGACATTCTTTTCTTCATAAGAATAATAAGAAGAGAAACTTCTCTGTGTGTGTGTCTGTCTCTCTCTGTGTCTCTCTCTGTCTCTTTCTTGGTCTCCCTGTCTTTGTCTGTCTTTCCATCTCTGTCTCTCTCTCTCAATTAACAGCTACCATGTATTCAATCTAGATGGATTCAGCCCAATTTTTCTGGAAGTCTATATTGTTACTTTCCTACTAGTCGCCTCCAACTGGATATCCCATTGATGTCTTACATTCAACATATACAAAATAACATTCTATATTTCTCCACAAATCTTCTTTAAAAGTACTTAATTGTGTTGAAGGCACCAGTCTCAGATGTCATGTAGCCATCCAGGATTTTGCCCTCAGAGGTAGCTGTGATTCTTCCCTCTCCTTCAGCTCCCATATGTATATGATTGCTTTGTCTTGTCCATTTTTCTTTCATTGCATGTTTCACGTGTTCCATATTCTCCTAATTCATGTGGCCTCTCCCCTAGTGGGGCTTTCACCATAATTCCCTCTAATGAGAAGGTCCCAGCTAGCTCCTCTGAAGGGCTCAGAATAAGTCCTTGTCAGGATAAGCAAAAGTCCTTGCCCCACGTTATGGATGCCAAAATGTAAAGGTCCGGTCGTCTCTAAATTGTCCTTGGGGACTACTGTCTCAACTCAATCCCAGACTCGACCCTTCTTCCTCCAGAGTGCAGTCCCAACTCTGTCTCAGAGTAAACTCACTTCTTGCTCAATGTTGTCTTCTTTTATACTCCCAGAGAATGGGTGTGTGAGAACTCAAGGGCTTGTGGGAAAATTACTTCAACCAATGAACTTGCTCCTTTTAAAGGTTGTATAAACTCTATTTCATATATAAACTCCTCCTCAGAAGTTCAAAGGGGTAAACTCCCCTTAAAGGCCAGAACCAAAGTTGTAAACTAGAGAATTTTAAGTACCAACTTAGCACTAAGTTAGAACCTGACAAGAATAGACCCTGATTGTTTTCTCTACTTCTACCTGTTCCCTCTCCAATGTCACTGCCCCAAACTGACATTCCTAAAGCATAGAACTATAGATAGTATAATGAAAAAATCAGTCCATTAGGAGAGGTCAAAGATGATTGAAATTGAAAGAACATAGTCAAAGACATAATTACCTTAATGGTAGAAAAGTGAGAGTGGAAAGAACACAGAATTTCCCTTAAGAAAGTTGTATTTCTAACATCTAATAATCATGTGATGGTGGGCAAGTCATTTAATCTGAGCCTTAGTTTCCTTGTCTATAAAATGGTAATAACAATATGTTTGTTATCTAATTCCCAAAGTTGTTATGGGTAAAGCTTTTTGCAAAACTTGAAAGATCATAGAAATGTAAATTATTCTGGGAAAAAAGGAGAAATAATGGTTTTGTAACTTAGTAAAAGAAAGAAATCAGGATCATAAACTATAGAAGTGGCCTTCATGGTTACCTATTCTAAATTTCTCATTTTACAAATGAGGAAACTAAATCCCAAAACCAAGCCAGAAATTACTTGATCAAAGGTACAAAACAGTTAAATAATAGCCCAAGTTTTTTCACAAACTGCTGCTCTCCCTTTAAATCCAATCCTCTCCCCAAACATGGCAACCTTGTTCCATTCTGGAAAAAAAAAGAATTGTTTTAGATTTTTGGCATCTTTCCCTGGAATTTTGATAGGGGTCTCAGTAGAACTCAGATCAGGGCAACCAGACAAAGATGATGTCTAGGTGATTTCTAGCGTATTTAAACATTCTTTCAATCACCTGATATTTAGTCATATGATGACAAAAAAGCCAGCCAACTGAATGAGCTAGTTGTACTAGACACTTTGTCTTTGGATAAAAATAGCCTTATGCTCTGAATTTCAGAGACTTCAGCTTAAGATCAGGCAAATATATACATGGAAAGGAAGATAGAAAACCAGTGTATGGATCCAGCCATTCTGGAGAGCAATGTGGAACTATGCTTAAAAAGTTATCAAATTGTGCATACCCTTTGACCCAGCAGTGTTTTTACTTGGTCTGTGACCCGAAGAGATCTTAAAGGAGAGAAAGGGACCCATATGTGCAAAAATGTTTGTGGCAGTTCTTTTTGTAGTGGCAAGAAACTGGAAACTGAGTGGATGCCCATCAGTTGGGGAATGGCTGAATGGTATATGGTATATGGATGTTGTGGAATATTATTGTTCTGTAAGAGACAATCAGGAGTATGATTTCAGAGAAATCTAGAGAGACTTACAGGAAATGATGCTGAGGGAAATGAGCAGAACCAGGAAATCATTGTACATGGCAACAAGAAGACTATATGATAATTAATTTTGATGGATGTGGTTCTCTTCAACAATGAGAGGATTCAAACCAGTTCCAATTGTTCAGTGATGAAGAATGCCATTTACACCCAGAGAGAGGACTGTGGAAACTGGGTTTGGACCACATTATTATTACTCTTTCTGTTGTTGTTCTTTGCATTGTTTTCTTTCCCAGTTTTTTTTCATTCTTGATTCAATTTTTCTTGTGCAGCAAGATAACTATAAATATGTATTCATATATTGGATTTACCATATGTTTTACATATTTAACATGTATTGAACTACCTGACATTTAGGGAAGGGAGGAGGAAGGAGGGGAAATGTTGGAAAAAAAAGGGTTTTGCAAAGGTCGATGCTGAAAAATCACCCATGAATATGTTTTATACACAAAAAGCTTTAATAAAAAAAAAGAAAGAAAACCAGTATAGACAGGACTCAGGTAGGTATTTTTTAAAAAGCAATTTGGATTCAAAACAGCATAAGGAACATAACTTACCGAATGATAGAGTAAGGCTTTTAGAAAGATTGTACCTAACTAGAACATTGCACCAAATTTACAAAGTTGAAATTGAAGACATATTAAAATTAAGGTTTTTTACTTGTATTTAAAAACCAACCTTCACAATACAAAACAAGAGGGAAGCATGGCTAGATAATAATTTTTCTAAAAGAGTTTTGGGGTTCAACCATCCCATCTCACACTTCCTTGCTATCTCTTTACTTTCATAAGCCTCAGTTTTCAAATCAGTAGAATGAGGAGGTTAAATTCAATAATCTCTAAGATCCCTTTAAGCTTGAAATCCATCGTCCTCTACCCTCAACATGAGTCAATCTTGTTCATGACAACCATGGGATCTCATCATCACAGTCTGTGTGTGGGGCAGAAAGGCCAGTACCATGAAGATGGTAGTCCTCTGACTTTATCAGCTCACATCTAGAGGATTAGGAGGACAACATTTCAGGAAGTGTTGTCCAAGGGAGGAGGTTGTAGTGATCAGAATGTTGTTGGCTCTCAAGACTGCCATATATGATTATTTGAAAGAACTAGGGATGCTTAGCTTGAAGAAAAGAGGGAAAGAGGAAACATAATTGTCTTTGAGTATTTGATAGTCACATGTAAGAAATACTTGGTTTATTCTACCTGGACTCAGGAGGGAGAATTGGTGCTACTGATGAAGGAAACATAATTCAATGTCAGGGAAAACTTCTTAACCATTAGAGCTCCACAATGGAATGGGCTGCCTCACTGTCTAAGAAAAGGGTAGAGTTTTTTTGTTTTTTGTTTTGTTTTGTTTTGTTTTGTTTTGTTTTGTTTTGTTTTTCCCCAGTGGAGGTATTACAGCAATGGCTAGATGACCACTTGTCATTTATGCTACAGAGAGAATTTTCCTTTGGGTGGGAGACAGACTATTTAGCTCCTGAGTTCTCTTACAAATTTGGGATGCTGGGACTCTAAAAATTGTGGTCCAAAGAGACTTCTGAGAATATCTGGTCCAGGGGGTTAATTATCTTTTTGTGTCATGGACACTTTTGACAGGCTAGCGAAACTCATGAACCCCTTTTCAATTTAATTCAATAAACATTACTTAGGTGCTATGGTGTGCTAGATACTGCTATGCACCGAGGTTATGAGAAGAGGCAAAAAATGCATCTCTACCCTACCCTCAAGAGACTTACAATTTAATGGACAATGTTACATGCAAAAAATGAAACATATTGAGTTAAAATGTCAAAATAAACATAAAACTATTTTATTAATTTAAATAATAGCTTTTAATTTTTAAAATATATGCAAAGATAGTTTTCAACATTCACCCTTGTAAAAGCTTATGTTCCAGTTTTTTTCCCTGTCTTCCTCCCATCTTCTCCGCTAGACAGCAAGTGATCCAATAAATGTTAAACGTGCAATTCTTGCATATATATTTTCATATTTATTATGCTGCACTAGAAAAAGCAAATTAAAAAGAAAAAATGAGAAAGAAAACAAAAAGCAAGTTAACAACAACCAAAAAAAGTGAAAACTCTGTTGTGGGCTACATTCAGTTCCCACAGTCCTCTCTCTGGGTGCAGATGGCTCTCTCCATCACAAGACCATTGGAACTGGCCTGAATTACCTCATTGTTGAAAAGAGCCACATCCATCAGAATTGACCATTATATAATTTTTCTGTTGCTGTGTGTAATGCTCTCTTGGTTCTACTCACTTCACTCAGCACCAGTTCACATAAGTCTCTCCAGATCTTTCTGAAATTGGCCTACTGATTATTTCTTGCAGAAGAATATTTCATAACATTCATATACCATCACTTATTCACCCATTCCCCAACTGCTGGGCATCCACTCAGTTTCCAGTTTCTTGCCACTACAAAAAGGGCTGCTACAAATGTTTTTACAAATGTGGATCATTTTTCTCTTTTTTATGATTTCTTTGGGATATAGGCCCAGTAGAGCCACTGCGGGATCAAAGGATATGCCCAGTTTGATAGTCCTTTGGGCATAGTTCCAAATGCTTTCCAGAATGATTAGATCCCCTAAAACTATTTAAACAAATAAAATCAATTTCCTGCATTTTTCTTGGTAGCTTCTAATCTAACCCAACTACAATATTTTAAACATGAAAAAATCAAAACCCAGCCAATAGAAAGGACTTGCCAAACATTCTTCAGATAAATACTGATGGTGGGATTCAAATCTAGCTCTTCTTGCTCCAAAATAAGACTCCTTTTTGTGGCAATCTAGATTTTGAATTAGGGCAGTGTTTGTGGCAGTGGCAAGATCAGGAAGTATTTGAGAAATGGTATTTATGTCACAGTGATGAAAACAACCATGGATTTCATAACTAGTTTGACATTACACTCACTTTTTTGCAATGTGCAGTTAAGGAATGATTTCAGACTGCAGCAGGAGTAAAAGCAGTAAATGGAAAATGCTTCATTCAGTGAAGATAAAAAAACCCCAATCACATTAGAGTAGGAGGTGGCTGACAGTGTCATTCTTCGTTTAGCTCATTACAAGCAGTTATAGGCCACCATAAATATGATTTATAGGAAGCAATGTGGGGCAGAAGAGAGAGAAAAGCCTTTTATTTTTTTTATATACCAGTCACTTCCCAATCTGTCTTCCATCCTCAACAAGCAAATCTTCCCTTTATCGAAAGAAAAATAATTCACAAAACCAAACATCGTATTGATATCATCAGAAAGTGTAGACAACATTTTTCAATGTTTTCCTTTGACATCTCCAAAAGGAGAGAAATACTATTTCATCTCTTCTCTGGGACTGAGATTAGTCCTTGGAACATTCAAATCCATTTTTATTACTTTTGGGGGGCCATTTTATACATTTCTCTTAGTTTTGTTTACTCTGCATGGGTTCACATAGCTCTTTCCCCTTTTCCCTCCTAAATTTCTCATATATGTCACTTTTTAAATGGTGCAAAAATAGGGATATGAACTGGATCTATGATGCCATTAATATAAAGAGCTATAACTATGTTAGTGTGAAGAGCTAAAGAACATTCCAGTGAAGAAATTCCCTCTCCAGTGAACATTGGCACTTTTTCTATCTTAAAAAGCCTCCAGCAGCACTGAGAAGAGAAGGTTTCAAAGTCGGGACATTTCAAATGTGGTGCATATTCTTGGCTTGAGCTCTACACAACGCTGTCTCTTTTAGGGTGTTATTTCACTATAGTAAAATGTTTGTTTGGCCATCCCCCATCATGGGAACCTACTTTGTTTCCCAAGATTTCTTTTGTTTTATCTCATATTGGTTTATTTAATTAGAAACACAAAAAGTGCTGCTGTAAAAATTAATATTTTTGGTTTCTGCCTTTCTGTCTTTGACCTGAACATCTTTAGTGTTTATGCCCACCCAGTACTAATGGAAACATTAAATATACAGTCAAAAGTTTGACTTCAAGCTCTGAGCACTAACTATCTGAACTTGCAGAAGTCAAATCCTTTCTCTGGGTTCAATTGGAAGGGGAGGATCTTTAAGTGATCTTTAAAGATCCTACCAGCTCTAAATCTGTAATTGTATTTATAGTTGAAAATGAATATATTTATTTCATACTGACTGACATACATACTTCATTCAGACTGGAACTTAAGATAAATCTGACACCAGGATTTGCTTTCTATCCACTAGATACAGAATAAACACTTTTTAAGTGCCTTTAACTAAATGAATGATTATTTAAAACACCCAAATAAGCTTAATTTTTAAAGTTTTATCAATTTTTTACACCAAAACAATTTCTACCTTGTCAAGTCCCATCCAAATCTTTAAGTAAATCCAATCAATCCAAGTGATGTATCTGGGTTGATATCGGATGGTAAATACCATGCTCTGCATTATTTTTATTCCATCTCTCTTAAAAGTGTTTTGTCATGATTTCTTGGTTTTGAGCTTTATTATTCTAATTCATCATCCTTCCACTCCTTTTAGTGTTGAGATAATTTATTTTTTTTATAGTTGGTAGGTAGAGGGTTTTCCTGGTTCTCCTTAGTTTGCTATGTAGCAATACAAAGGAGTTTTCCTATTTTCTCCCTGAATGCCTGATAATCATAGTGGTTTTTTTCCCTGTCTGTTATCTACTACCTAAATGACTTTCAGGAAGTTACTTAACTTCTCTAGACCTCATTTACATCTGCTATGAAATGGGGACTTTGGGACCTTGATGGGATATTTTATTGGGTTGTTAAACTACAGCTGAAAGAGACCTTGAGTGTCATGGAGTATTACCTCCATTTTTCAATAGAAAGAACTGAGTCTCAGATAGGTGTCCCTCTGTACATGCATGTGCTCTCATTCTATTCCATCTCCTCCAGATTTCTCCTTTTATCCTCCTCACTTGTTCGTGAATTACTAACTTGCTTGACTATTGTGTACAGAAATGCTCATATTTTACCTCTTCATAAAAATCCTGACTTGTTCCATCCTTTCTCAATAGCTCTTATTCTATAACTCTTCTTCTTTTTATGGCTGAACTCCTTGAGAAATCCATCTACACTCAATGCCCCAGCTTCTTTTCCTCTAACTCTCTTCTCCCCATTGTCTCCTCTGTTATTATTCACCTGACTCTATTCTCTCAAAAGTTTTCAATGACTTCGGAATTACTAAATCTAATGGCCACTTATCTTTCCTCAACCTTCTTAAATTCTCTGCAGCCCTAGACACTTTGATCACTTTCTTCTTGACCTTCTCTTCTTTCTAGGATGTAATAGCAATGGTTTCTCATGGTTCTGCTCCTGCCTAACCACTTCTCTGTCTCCTTTGCTGAAACTTTATCCAGGTTACATCCACTAACTATGGGTGACACCCCTAGAGACTGTCCTGCATTCTCATTTTTCCCCCTTCTATAACATTTCACTTGATAATCACATCAGCTTCTATATTTTCAATTATCATTTTGATGCTGATGATTCTTGGATCTATTTATCTATCTTCAACTTTGCATCTGATACACAATCTCACATTTCCACCTACCTCTAGACTAACTCATTTTTTAAAATTTTATTTATAATTTTTGACATTATATATGCATGAGTATTTTTTATAACTTTATCCCTTGTATTCATTTTTTCCAAATTATCCCCTCCCTCCCTCTACTCCCTCCCCTTGATGACAGACAATCCATACATTTTACATGTGTTACAATATACCCTAGATACAATATATGTGTGTAAATACCATTTTCTTGTTGCACATTAAGTATTAGATTCTGAAAGTATAAGTAACCTGGGTAGATAGACAGTAGTGCTAACAGTTTATATTCACTTCCCATTGTTCCTTCTCTGGGTGTAGCTGTTTCTGCCCATCATTGAGCAACTGGAAGTGAGTTGGATCTTCTTTATGTTGAAGATATCCACTTCCAACAGAATACATCTTCATACAACATTGAAGTGTACAGAGATCTTCTAGTTCTATTCATTTCACACAGCATCAGTTGATGTAAGTCTCTCCAAGCCTCTCTGTATTCCTCCTGCTGGTCATTTCTTACAGAGCAATAATTTTCCATAACCTTCATATACCATAATTTACCCAACCATTCTCCAATGGATGGACATCCATTCATCTTCCAGTTTCTAGCCACTATGAAAAGAGCTGCCACAAACATTTTGGCACATACAGGTCCCTTTCCCCTCCTCAGTATTTCTTTGGGATATAAGCCCAATAGCAGCAATGCTGGATCAAAGGGTATGCACAGTTTGATAACTTTTGGGGCATAGTTCCAAATTGCTCTTCAGAATGGTTGGATTCTTTCACAACTCCACCAACAATGTATCAGTGTCCCAGTTTTCCCACAGCCCCTCCAACATTCATCATTATTTGTTCCTGTCATCTTAGCCAATCTGACAGGTGTGTAATGATATCTCAGAGTTGTCTTAATTTGCATTTCTCTGATCAATAGTGATTTGGAACACTCTTTCATATGAATGGAAATAGTTTCAATTTCCTCATCTGAGAATTGTCTGTTCATATCCCTTGACCATTTATCAATTGGAGAATGGTTTGGTTTCCTATAAATCAGGGTCAGTTCTCTATATATTTTGGAAATGAGACCTTTGTCAGAACCTTTCCTTTTAAAAATATTTTCCCAATTTGTTACTTCCCTTCTAATCTTGTTTGCATTAGTATTGTTTGTACAGAAACTTTTTAGTTTGATGTAATCAAAATCTTCTATTTTGTGATCAATAATGATCTCTAGTTCTCCTCTGGTCATAAATTCCTTCCTCCTCCACAGGTCTCAGAGGTAGACTATTCTCTGTTCCTCCAATCTATTTATGATCTCATTCTTTATGCCTAAATCATGGAGCCATTTTGATCTTATCTTGGTATATCGTGTTAAGTGTGGATCCATATCTAATTTCTGCCATACTAATTTCCAGTTTTCCCAACAGTTTTTTCCAAATAATGAATTTTTATCCCTAATGTTGGCATCTTTGGATTTGTCTAGACTAGATTGCTATAGATGTACCCTTTTTTGTCCTTTGTATCTAATCTGTTCCACTGATCGACTGGTCTATTTCTTAGCCAATACCAAATGGTTTTGGTGACTGCTGCTATATAATATAGCTTTAAATCAGGTACACTTAGACCACCTTCCTCTGACTTTTTTTTCATTAGTTCCCTTGCAATTCTCAACCTTTTATTCTTCCAAATGAATTTTGTTGTTATTTTTTCTAGGTCATTGAAATATTTTTGGGAGTCTGATTGGTATAGCACTAAATAAATAGATTAGTTTGGGGAGTATTGTCATGTTGGATTTCCTGGAGATATTTTAATCTTAACATGCTCCAAATGCATCTGTTATATTTGCTTTTTTAAATTTTCCTAGTGCTGTATAGTTAACCAACCATCTTCCCAATTACCTTAGACTTCTTCTCCTCTTAATCCATATTTAATCTATTATGAGTCCTGTCAATTCTATCTTTGTATGCATATGTTTCTTTGGCTGGACACTGCCATCACTCTATTATAGGCCCTCATCACCTCCTACTTAGATTACTTCAATAGCCTTCTGATTGTCTTCTTTACCTTAAATGTCTCTTCACTTAAGTTCATCCCCTATTCAGCTGTTAATGATTTTCTTAAAGACTGGGTTTCCCATGTCACCATCCTATTCAATAAATGTTACTGACTCCTTATTACCTCCAAGTTCAAATATAAACTTCATTGCTTGGTTTTTCTTTATAACCTGGCCCCTTTTGTAATTTTAATCTTTTTACTCCTTCTGTGTACTCTTGGGATCAGGTGGGATTGGCCTCTTCACTTTTTGTCTCACAATATACTCCATCTCCCAACTCAGGATATTTTCACTAACTGCCCCCCATTTCTCAGACTTCTCCTTCATCCCTGCCTCCAAGCTTACATAGATGTCTTCGATTCTCTTTTCAAACTCCATCTTCTTTCAAGAAGTCTTTCCCAATCTTTCCCATTTAATGTTAGATCCCTCCCTTTAATATCATCCCCAATTTCTTCTGTGTCTGTCTCATTTGTACATAGTTGTTTGTTCTTGTTGTATTTTCTCCCTCACTAGAATGTGTAGTTTTTGAGAGAAGGCATTTTTGTTTTCTTTGTATTACCGGCATATAACACAGTGCCTGACACATAATAATTGCTTAATAAATTTATATTGAATTGATTTGATTTGACAAGAGAATTCCCTGATGTCACATAGCTGAGTAATGTCAGAACTGTGATTCACATTTGGTTTTGAGATTCCAGGTTCAGGGCTCTTTTCAGTGCTTCATATGCTGATGTATAGATGCCATTTTAGGATTTACCAATCCTTTTTGTAATTACAATTTCTCCTGGATCAATAAAAATTCATTTCTTGTCTTCACGTCCTCTCTGGTTATCCTCTGGGACCCCAGTAGGCATAAAATTCTCAAAGTTGCCCCATTAGTCTTCTGCCCTTTAGGCTGAATCATACCAATAGTTTTCCCCTTTCCTCATGGGTCCCTTTTTGCAGTATATAAACATTGTCATTGCATCTCCACAGTCAGTCTCTAAATTTTCCTCATCTCTACCTCCATGATTATAAAAAGGATATCTGTTCAAAAGAGGATCCTGGAATGTCTTCCACCTAAAAGGGAATGAAAAACCATCTATCTTATTAGAAAGACCAAATCTTTAAGTGCAAAATAAAGGAGAAATATATTTGTGTAAATTTGAATGGAAATTTAGGGATTGAACAGATAAATAAAAATATACAAAATGTAGGAAAGAAAGGAATGGATGCAAATTGTCTTCACTGGACAGTAAAAATGAAATACATTTCAGGGATCTGGAAAAGACACTTTCATGTTGGAATGGGTTACCACTGCCATCAAGTGGCTGGAATATATTAGGACTTTTTTGTATGGTAGATGTTATACAGTGCAGAAAGACTTTAAAGGCCAGGGGATTTCTAAACCAACATTTTTATTAAATGAGTGAAAAACCTGAGATCAGAGAGGTCAAATAACTTTCCTAACATCCCACAGATAATGGTCAAAATTAGATTTAAATGTAGATTTGGTATATTTCTTCACTGAATGAACTCAAATGACTTTACCTGTCTGGGACCTTAAGGGAACAGTATTCACTTCTAGTTTGAGTAAGTCTTCAGAGCTTCTATAAAAGGCCAAATATGTTGCATCCCTCATCCCATCACAATGAAATTTCCCCATGATTTAAATAGAGAATATGGTGTTCATTTTTCTTACCATCCTGAATCCAAAGGAAACTTACTGTCAATTAGCTTTGACAAACTTGGATTCAACTTTACTTACTTAGCTATTGGACCTTGGGAAGGTTATTTAATCTCTGCCTCTGATTCCTTAACTGAACTGTAAAATGCAGATAACAAAAGCATCTACATTACATGATAGTTGTGAAGATCAAATAAAATAATTCTTGAAAATTATCTAACATAGGAAAGTACTTAATAAGTGCTTGTTTCTTTTCTCCCTTCTTTCCTTTCTTGCTTCTTTTTTCCTTTCATCATCCCATCTTTCTTCTTTTTCTTTCTCCATCTTTCCTTCCTTTCTTCCTCCCTCCCTCTCAGATTCCCTGGTTCACTCTTTTCCTCCCTCCCTCCCCATTTTCCTCCCTGTCTCTCTTCTTTCCATCTTTCCTTTCTATAATAAAAAGGGAATGTCAGTATACTGAATACCAAAAGTGAAGTTGGTAAATACTCAGTAGATGTGGGAGTACTTTTGCCACCTTTTCCCACCTCACCTTTGTATAGTTAAGTCCTGACCCAACAGGTACAAATGTAGGGGACACCATCTAAGCTATTAATAGTCCACACATTATTGAAAAAATAACATGATAATTCCAGATTCCAGAAGATTCCACAGAAAAGTATTAAAGCCCAATTGGCTTATCTTTTCTGGAAAATAATTTGTAATTATATAAGAGAAAGTCACTAACCATTTCCTGTCTCATCATTCAGCAAATAACCCAAGTAGGTCAGACAGAAAGAAAAGTTCCCATAAGTATCAAAATATTCATAGCAGAACTTTCATAGCAGTGAGAAACTAGAAACAAAGTGGGAGGTTATCGATTGATGTGTGAGGGAAAAATTGTGACAAATGCATGTAATGCACTATTACTACACAGCAAAAAATAGTATGAGGAACTCAAAGAAAGATGGAACTAATCATATGTACAGATGCCAGTGAAGAGAGATAAATCAGAAAAAAACAATATTCTCATTAGCTTGAAATGATATAAATGATGAAAACCAATATGAAGCCAACCATCTTGGCTCTTTTCTCATCTCTTCACAATTTTAACATTTCTATGAATTTAGCTACTGCTTCTATTAATGGTCCTTTTATTGCTGGGAAATAAATAAATAGATAAATAAATAAATAACAAGACAAATCCAGATGTTAGAAGATGTCATAGAAAAACACTAAAGAATTTTAAACAGGTTGGATTTGACGCTGTTTTTCTGTATTCAAATCTCTATTCTCATGTCTGGATGTGACTCAGACCTCACCAAACCCCAGCTCTGGATTGTTCTGGCCATTTACCTCCTTTCTTACTGAGATGTTGCTGACAGGAGCTCAAGAAAATCACAAAACTAAACTGACTTGGTCCACTACCAACTGATATTACCCCAATTCAATCAGGTTCTCCCTACAGAATCGCAATCACACTGGTGCTACGTATGAGATAGATGTTTTTGACCCAGATCATCATCATGGAACAAGGGCAAAAAAATATGGTTGTTTGACATAGGATCTGGGTCAAAAACATCTATCTCATACTTGGCACCAGTGTAACTCTGGACAGCTCACAACCTCCCTGAATCCCAATTTGTCAAATGAGTGGTTGAAGTAGATAGCCTTCCTTATCTATATGTAGAATCTTATGATCCCCCTAGAGTTTGGGGCAACCACCTAATCTATTTTACCTTCTGTTTGGGAGGCTTACTTGACTTGGAGGGATGGGTTTGACAATGAATTAATTAGTATCTAGAAAGTAATCTGAAATAGAAACTCTCTGACTGGATGCCAACTTTAATTTTATGCAAAAAAGTTTCATAAATTCTAGTCTATTATTAACTTTACAGGAGAAGAAAAGTAAAAATAGCTTCATCGTTTCCTCAATGACAAAAAATACTGTTATTTTCCTTTCCCAGATTCTCAGTTAATGGTAATTCTATACCACCATAGATTTGGCATTTTGATATTAGTAATGACAGTACTGAGATACTGTTAGTTCCAAAAATACCTTCAGAATAATTGAAAGAGTATAAGATTTACAGTAAGGCTTCTTAAAGTGGCTAATATGGAATAGCTGCCCTTACAAAAAGACCACATTTGAATTCTGTTTCTTGGCACCTACTAGCTCTGTGACCTTGGGGAAATTGAGTAACTTCCCAATTCTCCAGAAAACTCTCTAAATATGAATCTGCAAAGAAAAAAAAAACTCCTCTGCATTGGGAGAGAGAAATTGCCATCAAGAGTACCTTATATTCATCAAATTACAAATCCAGAGGAAAAAAAATAAGCAAACAATAATACCTGTCCAATGCTATGCTGCCTGCTGGGTCACAAAATCAAATAAAAGCTTCCGTTCTAATATGAGATGGCAGGACATCACCAGGTAATTAAATAGAAAGCAATTTGGGCAAGGCAAGCTCAGTAAGAACTGGGAGTTTGGGAAGATATCACAGAGTAACAAGTACAGGTGCTATCTCAAAGGAAGAGAATGATTTTCAGAGGTGACAGTTGAGGAGAAAAAAAAAATCCCCTGACAATAAGAGGAGAGTTGGGATGTACAGGGCTGGTGACAGCCCACTGTGGTTGGATTGAAGTATGGCTGAGGAGAGGATGATGGGGAGAGGGATAAGGATAGAAATAATCATAAAGACCATCATAATAATGGTTATGCTTGTCATTATAAATAGCTCTTCAATGATTTATTTTTTTTAATGATTTACATTTACTATTGTGTGATAGCCATAATAGCCCTTTGATGGTAGATGTTATTGTTATTATTAATTCTATTTTACATAAGAAAAGATTCTCGGATACACAACTTCCTTCCTTCTTTTGACTTTTCCATACCAAAGTGTCTGCTTTATTTTTCAGCATTATAATGAGGTAAGAATAGGAACAGGAGGCATTTTCTTGTTCATTTAAGAAATTCCCAGATTTAGAGGAGGACAGAACCCCATATAGCAATGCAGGTCAGCACCTTTCTCTACAACCTAAAGTTTTAGTTAATTAAAGCAGAGAGAAGGGCAGCTAGGTGGCTAGATATATTATCAGGCCTGGATTCAGGAAGGATTCAGAAAGACTTCCTAAGTTCACATGTAACTTGAGACATTTACTAACTGTATGTCCCTGGGCAAGTCTCTTGCCTCAGTTTCCTCATCTATAAAATGAACTGGGAAAGGAAATGACAAGTTACTCAAGTGTTGCCAAGAAAACTCTAAATGTGTTCATAAAGAGTAGACAGGACTAAAAATGACTGAACAAAATTCAGTTATTAAATGACTTGTCCAAAATGACATAGGAAATGTATCTCAAGTAAGACTTGAAACCAGATTTCCATAGTTCTAAGACTGATTTTCAATTCACTCCTTTATGTGAAAGACAGATAGGTAGAGAGAGAGAGTAAGGAGAGGAAAAAAAAAAGAGGAAAGGCAGAAAAAGACAGAGAAAGAGACACTGAGAGGCCAAAAATCTGAATCAAAATCAATATCATTATTTCAACCAAAAATTTATTACCATTCTATAAAATAAGGCATTTTTTATTCCCCCTCTAAAAAAAGTTATACAATACATATCTAAATCATTCTATATACATATATTCATATATGTGTTTAATACCTACAAATGCATATAATTTTCTTCCCCATAATTAGTGACTTGAGTTTTATTTTTAAGAATTAACTTGGCAGTGTTTTATTTCATTAAATAGTGGTATTAGACCTTAGTATTTATTCAGAGGATAAAGGTGGAGGAGACAGGTCATCGAAAATAAGGCTGGCTATACTAAATCTGCAACAGTTTTGGTTCATTTTACTTATTGTTGATCAAATAAAACAGTCCTGTGCCCTTGGACCAGATAAAACAGATACACAGCATATTTTATGGAAAGAACAAGACTTAACCTTGGTACAAATCTTCTGGTAAATTTCTTGTTGTTAGAGTGGTCCACCATCATTAAACTTTCACTCCATTTATTTCAGCACAAAGGACAGTCCTCAAAATCTTCAAAAACAAATAGAACTTAACATTGAAATATAACTTCATGGTTTCTAAAACATTTTTCAAATAGTATCTCATTTAATAACCCTAGGAGAGAAGTGTTGTTATTCTCCTCATTTTATAAATGAGTAAGTAAACTGAAGCAGACAGTTCCCAGGCTCATTCAGCTGGTGGCCAAATTTAAACACAGGTCTTCTTGATTGCAAGGCTACCATTCTATCCACTGAATCAGCAACTGATTGAATGAGTCAACAAAGAAATACATGAATGAAAATATGATTTATTAATCACTTTTTATGTGCAAAGCTCCAGAGAGTTGAACAGAAAAGCAAGACTCACTTTCAAGAAGTTTACATATAAATAAGGTAAGATACCACCTAGATGAGACTTCAACTTTAAATCAAATACGAAAACTCGTTGCTCCTTACTTAGGATGCAATAGCAAAGCAGATGGTAGGTGACTTTATTTAGAGTCATTACCACTGAAAAACTTTGCAGTTTTTCAAGTTTGACTATTTCATGGTGCCAAGGATTCTGGCATCAAAGATTTTCCTTGCTGGTAATTTCATTAGCTATGGCTCCTGAAGAAAAGGGAGCTTCAGCAGTCATAGAGAAAGTTGCCAGGATACATCTCTACAAAGGTTCCTGCTTTTGATCATCGCTATAGGAAGGAGTCTGGATGAAGAAACGGAGTTCTGGAAAAGTTCTGGGCTTCTGGGCAAAGGGTCCAACACTCTCTCAACTTAGATCTGAAGAAAGGGAGAAGAGGAGGATAGAAGAAATGGTTTAACCAGCACATCTCATTTCCTGTCCCAGCCCCAGAGGGGCATTAAATCATAATGACATATATTATAACTCAAGAAGTGACAGAAAATTTCTCTCCACTGCAAAATACTCCTCTGCTGAACTACTGGACATTCTTGAATTTATTTTTCCTTTTGATACTTAGAAACACTTTCAAAGATCTTAGATTTCACTGATAAAAATAATCCTTTCCATGATGAAACCTGTAACCCATCTATGCCTTAATTGACACCCTGTGCACTTTTTAGAATCAAAGAGTGGAAGGGAAGTGACAGATCACTAAGTAGATTTCTCTTGTCTCACAGATTGAAAAACTGAGGCCCAGAAAAGTACAATGTCACATGAGTATAAAATGGAAAAGCAAATATTTAAATCTAGGTCTTTTGACTCCAGCTCCATCATTCCTTCCACTGTACAGTGCATTTTTCTCTTAAATAATATTTAAACAATATTCTAAATTACTTTTCTTAATTTTTTCAGAATTCATCATGTACTACTATAGTATTCTGAGTAGCTATCCATTATTTCTCATACTTTCTAGATTACTATGACATTCTCTTATCTGATCACACAGATCCTTGACTTTTCCACATCTGCTTATAATTTCACCAATTAGAGATCCATTCAGATGAACAAAGGTCATACATGGGAATTTCAATAAATTATTCCTTTACACTTTAGTGGGAACAGATTTAATCACTCTAATTTCTACTAATAGTAATATAATCTCATAGAATGTAGGATCAGAAGTGACCTTAAGGGTCATCTATCATCAAGTACAACCAATTTCTTTTACAAATTAGAAACTGAGGATCAAGGTAGTGAAATAATTTATTTTTTTATTGAATAAGTGTACCAATGTCAACATGTATTCATTGACTGCTTCCTGTGTACTTAAATGGCAATGGAATAAGAAGTTTAAGATGCGCTATCTGACCTTAAGGGCTTTTGTGGTGGAATATAACTTTTTTGCTTAAAACATAATTACTTAAGAAAATGTATGATCAAGCAACTAAACTCTCAAAATTTCAGTTGCTCTGTTCCATCTGTCAGCTAAAACTCAATCAGCACCAATTTCAAGTGCCTTCTATGTGCCAGAAACTATGCTGAGTGCCAAAGTTACAAAGACAAAAGGGGAACAGAAACAAATTTCCTACCCCAAAGCAGATTGTGATGTTATTTATGGTAACACTGGAGCACAAGGAGCAGGTATAAGCCTTATTTAATTGAAAACAAGACAATGAAAACCTAGAGAAGGGTCAGGAGTCCATCACCCAGCTTATTTAAAGCTTGAATGAAAAAGCTTATCAGAAAATGTTAGATTCTTACTAAGTGCTAATGAGATAATGAGATATTAGGTTCTTACTAAGTGCTAAGTTGGTACTTGACAATTCTCTAGTTCAGGCCATGACTGGGAGTTTTACTTGTGAATTTCTGGGGAAGAGCTTGCATGCTTAGGAGGAGCAAGTTCAATGGTTGAAGTAATCTTTCCCAGAAGCCCTTGCATTAGCCCACACCCATTCTCTGGGAGGATAAAAGAGGGAAGTCACTACTCTGGACCAGAGTTAACGGCAACTGTCTGGAGACAATGGTTCTCTACAGGAAGAAGAATCTGTCTGAGAGATTTGAGTTGACACAGCAGATCTCCTCCCAGAGAGCGATCGGCAGCTTCTGGAGACAACAGCACATTACAAGAAAAGACTAAAGAAAAAGATAAGGATGAAGGGCAATTTAATAAAGATAGATGGAAACCTATTAGTTGGAAAAGGGTAATCAACCATTTTTGGATTCTTCTCCTATCTTGTTCCTTCAAGACTTTCCAAGGTAGTAATCAATCATAGGATCATAGATCTAGTGTTGAAAGAGATCGCAAAAGATAATTGTCCAATCCCTTCATTTTTGAGATGAGGAAATTGAGGCACATAGAAGTTTAGTGATTTGCCCAGGATTACAATGAATAGAGCTAGAAATAGATTTTGAACCCAGATTCTTTTACTAAAAAGGCATTGTTCTTTTCACTATGCCATGGTACTTCTCTTACCCAATCAACAAGTATTTATTAAGCATATAAAATATATAAAGCATTGCACTAGGTAATAGGGATACAAAAAATTAACTAGGGGATCTGCAAAGTCTATCAGTTGGAAGATAGACTCTTTGAGGGCTATATACTATAAATAGAAATAGAAAGACAGAGACAGAGAGAAACAGAGAGAGACACAGAGAGAGGCAGAGAGACAGAAACAGAGACAGAGAGACAGACACTGATAGACACAGAGACAGAAACAGACAGAGAGATTCAGAGAAACAGAGCGACACACAGAGAGAATGCAAATTAATTACGAGTTTCAAAGGGCTCAAGAATGTTCCATGGAGATGGTGGCATCTGAGATGAGCTTTGAAGAAAACTAGGAATTTTGAGACCTATATTGATGAGAGAATGAATTCCACTCATGAGTTCTGCCTGTGTAAGAACACAAATACAGAAGATAAAATATTGTGTTTGGGCAAAAAATTAGAGAAAAAAAAGAAAAGAAAAGAAAAAAAAACATTCATTTGGTTGTATTGCACAGTATTCGGTCATGAAGGACTTCAAAAGTAAAACAGCCAGAGAAGCTTGCGTTTGAGCCAAGAAATAATAGGGAGGACTTGAATTTGCTTACTAAGGACCAGACTTGGTCACACCTTTCATTTCATTATGTTACTTGGTCATCTGGGTAGAGGGAAACTGCACGGGCCCTGTTCTCTTCTTCTTTGCTGAGTTGTAGGTCTCTAAAGGGGGCATAACTCCATATGAAGATTGAAAAGCTCAGTCGCCCATGCTTCCCAAATGTTCTTTTCTGATATACCCTCTAATATACCCAGTGCCATCCTGGCTCCCCACAAATGTCCTGCAGAAATCACTAAATAAAAGGGAGTGGTGTAGAGAAGGGAAAAGAAAAAAAACTCTTGATTTTTGGTCCTAATTTAAAGCACAAAGACAGCTACTGCACATTATGTATCAGGGTATATAGTCAATGCCTCTCAGATAATTAATGGATAATAGAATTACCCCCCCCACCAAAAAAATCAACAAAACATATTTGGCACTCTGTGGCATTTAATATCCTGAAGTTATAAACTGATCTTATGAGACTCAATATAATTTATTCTTAAAAGTTAAGTTAAAAAAGGAAAAAAAAAGTGGTAATCAATGAGTAATAGAAACATGAATCACTGTGGTTTTCAACCTAAATACATTTAATAAGAATGTAAATGGGGGTTCCATAATTAATATGAGTGGCAAGATAAGTCTCTCATGTGAGAATGATGCTTATTAAGCTGCTTAATCAAAGTGGTAAAATATGTAAGAACAGCCCTTAAACATCTCTGTGCCATCGACCTAACAATAGTTGTTGGGTGACAACAACCAAATTAATTAAATTGGAGAAAGGGAATTGCTTCAAGCTATTAAATTATCAGATGATGAAAACCTTGGAATGGTTTGAAAGAACATAAAATGCATCTCTGCACTTAAATATATCAGAAAAGGATGTTCCAGCATGGCTATTCCAACATCTGTTTTAAGAGTTAAGCATTAGGAAGACTTGGAAAAGCTAAGCTCTTGTGTCTATAACCAAAGGTCAGCAAAAGGGAGAGACAGAGTTTTTTTTAACCCTTCTTTCCAACCTGTTTACGTAGAGTCTATGAATAACCCACACTCATTCTAGCCAGAAGTTGAGAAGACAAAGTAGATTTGCTGAAGGAAGGAAACACCAGGGAACAGCATCACTTCAAGACAGAGAAGGATAACTTCAGCATCTTAAAAGGACTGCAACTCTCATCCACACCTCAGAGCAACTTCATGAGGGGGACAAAGGACTTCTGGCCAGTCAGCAACTGGAGTTATCTCTTTGACACAAGCACTGTGCCCACTCTCCCTAGTGTACTGTATGTACTTGTGGAAGAGGATGGCACAGACGTGGGGATAGGTGGGATTTTTTTAAACCAGCTATCAGTGGTAAAACAATGCAGAGTACATAACATGAGGACCCATGAGTCAAAGTATTAGAGAAACTTCCTCAATCTTCAGGCTGTTCCCTACAATTCAACAATGCTTTGGGGAACTTGCCCCCCAAAATGAGCCAGATTTGAGAGAATGGTCCCAGGAGGACACAATAATAGCTATAATTTTATGGCATTTCAAGTTTTGCAAAGATGTCTTTTCATAGTATCAGATTTCATCTTCAAAATAACCCTCTTGGGCGCAGCTAGGTGGTGCAGTGGATAGAGCACCAGCCTTGAATTCAGGAGGACCCGAGTTCAAATCTGGTCTCAGACACTTAACACTTCCTAGCTGTGTGACCCTTGGCAAGTCACTTAACCCCAGCCTCAGAAAAAATAAAAAAAATAAAAAATAACCCTCTGAGCAATTTGGAACTATGCCCAAAGGGCTATCAAACTGTAAATATCCTTTGACCTAGCTGTGACATTACTGGGTCTATATGCCAAGGAAATCATAAAGGAGAGAAAAGAATCCACATGTGCAAAAATGTTTGGAGCAGCTCTTTTTTGTGGTAGCAAAGAATTGGAAAATGAGTAGATGCCCATCCATTAGGTAATAGCTGAACAAATTGTGGTATATAAAGAAAATAGAATATTATTGTTCTATAAAAATGATGAACAAGCTGATTTTAGAAAGACCTGGAAAGATTTACGTGAACTGATGGTGAATGAAACAAGAAGAACCAGGAATACAATGAACACAGTAAGAACAAGAATGTGCGATGATCATCTATGAAAGACCCAGTTCTTCTCAATGGCTCTGTGATCCAAGGAAATCCCAATAAACTTTGAATAGAAAATGCCATCTGCATCTAGAAAAACAACTATGGAGATTGGATGTAAATCAACACATACTATGTTCACTCCTTTTTTGTGTTTTCTTTTTTTTTCTCTCTCTTTCTCTCTCATGGTTTTCCCCCTTTTTTCTGATTTTTCTCTCCCAACATGATTCATACAGCAATTTAAATTATTATGTTATTTATTATTAATTAAATTAATTATTAATGTTATTACTTAAGTTAATTATTAAAATATTTAATGTATTAAATTATTAATTCAATTAATACTTATTAATTAAATCATGACATTTAATTAAATTATTAAAATTAATTTATTAAAAATATTCCCCTGAGGTGAGTGCCATCATTACTTTTGCTTCAAAGATGAATAAACTGAGGATGATTTACTTTAAGTGACTTGCCCAGTGTACCACAGCTAGCAAGTATCTGAACTATCATATGTATAGGTTATTTGCTCAAAGAACTTCTGGAATTATGAAAGTAAACCTCTGGTTGGTAGCTGTTAATATTTTAAAATCACTTTTCTTTTTAAATGATCGTGTCTGTGATTCATCACACAGACATATGCATCTGGCTTCCACTCTGCTTTCAGGAATCCTGAAAATGAACTCTCCAGTGTCTCCAAAGTCGTGCCAGTTCCACTGGAGACACTTTCCAGATACCCTAGGGCAAATTTGTCTCCTTTTCCTATCCAAATTTTCTTTAGTTTTATTTCTACTTCTTCATGCAATGCTTTGGTAATTGTAATAGTTGAGTCATTAATAGAAAGAGAAGTGGGTTATCATAATCTGGAGAGATATTGCAATTTTTCATCTATTTATTGTGCTTCTTTTAAGCTTTTCCTTAAATATTCCCAGGATAATTTCCTTAACTGAAGTCTCTGGCAAAGCTTTCAGCAAACTTATTTTTCTTTCTAAAATTTTCAATGTTTTATATGATAGCAATGATCATAATTCTTTCTCTGCTTTTTATAGTATCCCCACTTCCACATAATCCCCATCTATAAACACTTGGATACTATCCAGGAACCATCTGAGGTTTTGCTTTACCTTACTGGAAAAAATGCCTTCATTCAACTTCTATGTCAGTTAAAAGTTCCAAGCCTTGCCAATGAGCATAACTCTCCCCTCACAATACTAACTTCCCCTTTATTTATTTAGATCCCCATTGCTTGGCAGAAAACTTAGCACACAGCAAGCTCTTCATAAATATTCTATCATTCTTTATTTCTTCCCTTCTTCCCTCCTGCCTTCCTTCCTCCTTTCATCCTTTCCTCCCTCCCTCCTTCCTTTCCTTCCTTCCTTCTTTCCTTCTTTCCTTCCCTCGCTCCTTCCTTCCCTCCCTTCTCCCCTCCTTCTCTCTCTCCATCTTTCCTTGCCTTCCTCCCTCCCCTCTCTCTCTTTTTCTTTTCTTCCTTCCTTTAATTCTCCTTCCTTCCTACTTTCTCCTGTCTCTTTCCCCTTTATCCAATTATTTAATTTATCCCAACCTACCCTATCCTATTTACCAATTATCTATCATCACTTTCTCTATCTACCTTAGTTGCAATATGTATAAAATGTGAATATTTGCTGAAATCTTTCCCAAATTCACCATACAAACTGGGTTTTTCCAGTTATCTAGGTAGACAGATAGCTGCACATGTATAAGTAGAAAGATGAGTATCTTGCAAGATAGCAAACTATTGTTATATTGTATCTATTACTATCTTCCTCTGACAGTTCTTTTTAAATTTATATATTATTCTGAATTTAAGAAATAAAATAAGTAAATCCATAGCATAGTAGAATAGAAAAAATATGATTGTCAATGAAGCTACAAATCTGTTGTGTATAACTTGCTATTCCTTTTAAATGTATAATACAGTTATCAAATAACATTCTTTTTTTTCCTCTCAAACAAGTTAACATACTAAGAAGAGTTTGCTTTTAGCTGCCATGTCTGCTTGAGGAGATAAAATGCTTGTTGGGGATAAAGCAGTTTCTAGATTTGTTTAGCTTCATTGGAACTATTAATTTAATGTTCTTTTATTTTTCCCCCTTTTACTTGTTTTAACATGCAAAATATTTATATATCTCAGGTTGGAGTTAATTAAATTATATGTCATATCTTCTGCTTACTTATATTATTTCTTCTACTTTGGAATTGATTTCTTTTTTTTTCCTATAATTAATAAATTGTATACATCATTTGATACTGAAATGACTTCTTTTTCAGTAACCAGTCATTTCTAGACTGCTATGCTAAAATACATTTCTCTTCTTTCTTCTGTGAGTTATTGGGTATTTAGCAGCTACAGAATCTTTAATGAATGAAAGAAACACACATGATATCTAGGCATGAAGTATCTTTATAGATTCAATCCAATCCATTCAACAAACATTTATTAAACAATTATATGAAGGTGCTCTCCAAGGTACTTCAATTACAAAGAAGGGGAAGGGGGAAATAATTGGAGATGTTTGTAAATTCTTTCATGGTTAACTACATGGTACTTGGAAGTTACCACTCCCTGTTTAATCCTGAAGGTCAGAAATTAAATTATGAATTGGCATACTGATAGGTTTCCATGACATAGGGTAATTGAGAATTTTTAGACTGGGTTTGTAGCTTTTATCTTCCTTTTATTCCTTTCTAGCTATTTCAGCAGATGTATTGAAATTACCTAATTTATGAACTATCTTTTTTGTCACACTGAAAGTTTATAATGTGCATCAGCTGCTTTTAAACTTTGTCTTCATTTTCTACACCAGAGAAATCAAACTCATGGTCCATAGTCCTTATTTCTCTACAAAAACTGCCAGTGCTGGCAAAACAAGATGAAAATATATTTGGGAAAGATTTTTCTAAGCAAATAAAAATTGAATAAAACATAGATAATGCTTATTTGTAGTTTTCTTAATTCAATACTTTCCATATCTCCTATCACACAATCACTATACATAGGATACAGTGTGAAAAGAGATCTGAAGTTGAAAGGCCTTTGTGGAGATCTGGGCTTTGTTACTACACAGTTGCTTCTATTTTCTGAGCCTTGGTTTTCACTTTACAATGTAGAGTTTAGGCTAAGTGATCTCTGAAGTCCTTCCCAGGTTCAAATTTATGATTCTATGACATCTAAGATTCCATAATTTCCTATTAAAATAAAAGAGCTAGATGGATTTTTTTTCAGTAACCAGTCATATATAGACTGTTATGCTAAAATACATTTCTCTTCTTTCTTCTTTGAGCTATTGGGTATGGATTTTTATTTGTTCATAGTGAGGAGTATGGTGGTGATGGGGAAGGGAATACTATGCTGTCTTTTGAATAAGCCTCCATTTTCAGGGTACACACTAGTCAAATCTAATCCCTATGTTTTGCTTTCCTCTACTCCAGTTTTTATGCAAGCTCAACTGAAAGACAAAAAAAATTTGTCTCACAACTCCATGGTCCATACTAGACTTTCAGATTAAGAAATCTCTATCCCTTCACTTTAAACAAAATAAAATTCTATCATTTGAGTGACTGAACAATTATGAATCCAGATAACTATATTCTAAAAAAAACTGAAGGAGTAATTTGTATTCAGAAACTCACATTCCCCCAAGGAAACTTCTCTACATTGTCAATTGATGGTTTTTCCCTGCCTTGGCTTTTATCGCAAAGAATACCGCTTTTTGTTGACATATTCTCAGTTGTGACGTGGGTTTTCTACCCGTAATAGCATGATATACTAAATGAACAAAAAGAATCTAGCTTAGGAAACTAAGTGAAATTTTAGGGGAAGTTGGTCTTTCCACTAAACAAAATTGATAATAGGAAAATCTCAGTGCCCAGAATAGTATCCAGTGAAGATCAAAGAGGAAAAAAAAATAGAATTCTGTTTCTTTTCAAAACATAATCATGACCAATCAAATGGCATATTGTTACAACATCGAAATTCCTGCAAACACTGTTTTTATATGGTCATGTTTCGTGTTATTTTATTCTTACCAATAAATTTTATGTAGGAAATCTTTAAAAGTTGTTAATGACTAGTTGTAAAACTGTAACTTTTAAGACCAAACATGCAAGTGTATACTTAGAAACTTCAACATTTTCTACTTTGTTTTTTTTTTCCTTCCCTTCTTCCTTTTTTTTTTTTTTTTTGTTTTGATTTGTTTTGTTTTTTTGAGGGAATTAGTAAGGGTAAGTCTTAAATGACCATAAATTTCCCATCTCCTTTCTACTTTAAGGCTTGAAAAATAATGTTTTTCAGACATTCTAAAAGGTCCTGGTATTGTTGTCCTTTTTTACATTGATTCTTCTCGGTCACTGTCTACTGTTAAAACAGATTCCTGGAAGCAGAAATGGCAAAGAGCCTAGCAGATATTGTCCAGCGAGTATGCAGTGCATCCAATTTTGCAGCATACAATAATCTGAAAAATGGAGATAAAAATTGAATCATGTGATCATTTCTTTAATTAGTGGCTACATAATTGTATCAATTTACTTATATATTACATTGAAACTCTTCAGGAATATCAGAAGGACTAACTATCAAGATAACAAGGGTATGGAGTCACTTATTATATAATATCTAGAAAAGTGTCTGTTCTGAAATATGGTTCCTGATGTTATCTAAAATTACACTATTGCTGATTCATTCTTTTAAGCTGAAAATTAGGCACTCTGATTTTTTTTTACTTTTTTTAAAATTAGGAATATTACTACAAAATTCCTAAATTCTCCTCTAAACCTGTTTTGTGAAGTACCAAGAAATCTGTTTCAAATAATCTCCTGTTGATATCTAAAATTCCACTATTGTGATTCATTTGTTTTAGACATGCTTCTATTCGTGTTTTTTTTTTTTTAAAGGGAGATTAATACACAAAGTAAAATAAATCCCTCAACACTCCTGTATGAATAAATTGACTTTAGGAATTTCTTCTCATGAATAAACTTGTACTTTCTGAAAGAATAAGAATATTAGATTCCTGTTTGGGAGGCCAGAATTCAGACAAAGGGCACTGAAGGACTGCTTTTATCATTGTCACATTTTCTCCCTCAGGATCAGCCCTATATAATTGTGGGCAAAATTCTCCTTTTTGTAAGCATTATGTATTGAAAAGGGCAAGGGATTTGGAATTCTGGGTTCAGATCCCCCCTCTGCCAATTGATACATGAATTGATCATGAATCCATGGGCAAGGAACTTAATCTATATCGATCTCAGTTTCCTCATCTATAAAATGAAATGGGATTGTAATTTTTTTCTAGTTTTCTAATCCCTATGATTCCTAACTCCTGTAAAGGTATTGTCCACTTCAGACTTTCATAGATTAAGAACCAGATAAAGGGGCCACAAGCTAACTCATAATGGGGCAATTTGCTGTCAGGAACTATTCAATAATCATTCTCTCTCTCTCTCTCTCTCTCTCTCTCTCTCTCTCTCTCTCTCTCTCTCTCTCTCTCTCTCTCTCTCTCTCTCTCTCTCTCTCCTTTGCTTTTCAGTTTCTGCTTTGCGGTATCTGTGGAATTCTGTGTGCCAAAAAAAAGTCTGGACTTGTCGTAAGTTTTTGCATTGCTTATTCGGTGATTCGGTGTCTCTTCAGGGCCCAGGGGATGACTGGGCTCATGTCTTCTGTGGCCTCCATGTGCTAGAGGCCACTTATTTATTGGGGATGTAATGAGGGCACAGAACCAAACCCTCCCAGTCATTCCTTCCAGAAAACCAGTGGGTCACTGAATGACAGCACAATAGGGAAAGCTTGAATGGGCTCTTTAAATAGCCCTAGAATATAACTTCCGATCCTGGCAGCAGTGCCAACTTCTTGTCTCCCACTTTATGGACTGCAGGCAAGTCACGTGACTCTCCCAGCAACCAGCCAAAGCAATTAGCTGGCATCCCTGGGAACTTTAACTGCTTAAGTACAGACCTGGACCTAAGGGATCCCAACAGGCTTTGATTGCAAACCTAATTTTGCAAGTGGGCTTCCTGCAGCCATTCAAAGTTCGGTTGATTTTGATTTTTCTTTTTTTAGTTCAGCTTGAGTTTAACACCCTGCATGACTCTTTTAAGATCTGAGCCCTGAGCACCCCATGTCTAAAGTGCTTACAGATGTTCATGTTTCACAGAGCATGAATGCCCAAGATGGCAGGGGGGTTTAGATTACAGAAAGTACCACTGGCCGGATGCTCATCTCGGTACACCAGGCTACGTGCCTGCCTGAGTGACCAACTCCTGCTGCCTTCTGTGAAGTTTTACATAAAGCTAGAAAATGAAAGGGAGAGAACAGATCTCTGTTCTATAGGTTGCTTCAAAAAGACCAAAAAAAAATCAACTTTTGCAAATTTGTGGAGTTAGCCAGAGCCTTCAGCCCCAAGAGTGAGTGGTGTGATGTCTCTCAGAATAAGGGAAGGGTCACCACACACAGTCATAGATCTCATTGATGCTGATCAGAAGAAAGATAGAGACAGAAGACTAGAAGATATGAGCCTACTTTGGGTCTATTCAATTAATCTCTTGGAGGGTTGCCCCTCTCTGAGACAAACAATATATGGCAGGAGAAAGAGTTCTGGAATAGCAGAGAGAGGAATTTGGTTCAAATTCTGCTTCTTTTGCTCGCTACTTGTGTGACTTTGGGCACATGCATTTAACTCCTTGTGCCTCAGTTTTCTCTTCTGGAAAACAAAAAAGTTGGATTAAAGGGCCTCTAAAGTCCTATCTATCTCTAAGTTTATGGACTAGAGTACTGCAAATATAAAAGCTCCCCCTATATATAAAATGAAAACATTAATAATGATTTAAAATACCCTACTAGAAAGGTGTCTTTGGAGGGGGAAGAATTTAGCCCTGGGGACTTGCTCTTCTCCATCCTCTTGTGCTCTTCTCATCATTGTTCCTTCTGCCTTTCAGGGCAATGACTCCACCCGGTTGGGCTCTCTCTATGGCTGGAATGGTAAAGTCAAAAGGGGATCATCTTCCTCTTTCTGACCCCTTTTATCAAGAAACACATCAGATCAGATCCTCTACCATCTGCCCTTTAATAGTGGTTAGAAACACCATTCCATGGATTATGTTACTATTTCCTCTTGTTCCATATCCAGAAAGATAGTGATAAAAATGATTATGATTTATGTGTCAATCTCTTGTGTAGATGATGAACCAGTAGAGAAATTCTCAGAAGCACTGAATAACATTTTCCATATCCAATTTACCATAGTGGAAAAAGCTCTAGATTTGAAGATAAGAAAACTTAGGTTTAAGACTCCTAAACCCCAAGAAACACATGATGACATGTGTGATACAAGGCAAGTCCTTTAACTATTCTGTGCCTCAGTTTTCTTATCTGTGAATAGCGTTCGCTAATGGCCTCTAATCTTCTTCCCAATTCTAAAACTGTGATTTTATAACACTCATATTTGACACCAGAAATATCCTTTCCTCTCTTGAGTCATATCTTAACTGGATATCTCGGTAGATAATGAAAAAAAATTAAGCCAGTGATAAGTCAATAACTGAGTGCTTTCTGTGTGTGATTCTCCTACAGGGATACTTGAGTTTGTTTTAAAAAAAAAAGAATATTCCTTTCAACAATTATTTTAGTAGCCATGATGGAACTCCTTAAGTCAATGTTATCGCAATTATTCATTTGGCTTAAAATATATGATAAATCATTGGCGTCCTGAAAATTTTGGTCAATTACATTAATAATTCTTCTAATATATACTGTTAACAACACAAATTTGGCACTCAATAAGGCAGTTTACCATGATGAATAGCGAAATCTCTTAAAGTCTAGAAATGGGACTCCATGACCCCGGAAAGTCTTAAACATCTCACTACTCTAAGTAGCTAAAAGTATAAATTGCAAAATGCTAACCTGAATTTATACTGAGAATTCACTTACCTGGGAGTTCCCCAATGCAACTCATGTTGTTGTCATTGTTACTGAATTATTTTCAGTCACATCTGACTTATCGTGACCCCATTTAGGGTTATCTTGACAAAGAAGTAGCATAGTTGGCCATTTCCTTATCTAGTTCAATTTGTAATAAAGAGGAGGAAATTGAGGCAAATGGGGTTAAACGACTTGCCCACAGTCACACAGGTATTGTGAAGCCAGATTTGAAATCACAAAGATGAGTCTTCTTGAATCCATACCCAATTCTCTATCCATTGAACCTTCCAATTGCTCTAATCTCTGTCATTTGTGAGTCTGTAACAAATTTAAATATGGCATCACAGAATCTTGAAGGTGAAAAGGACCTTCAAAATAATCTTGTCCAATATCCAATTTATAAAAATAATCCCCTGTGTAACTTGTAGTTTTTTGTAGCATTCTTAAAATGATGTTTTCCATTTCCTTTGAACAGGGTCAAAAGCATCTTTTCCTGACCACCAGCCCTCTGTCCAAGCAATCCAAGATTGGACAACACTTGTGTGATATAATTGATCAATTGGCTATCCAGTTCCAAAATAGTATTATCAACTAGGTAGCATTTATCAGTATGGTTCACATAACTATCAAGATGGAATTCAAATAGATATTGCAATTCTTTGCCTCTGTAGAACCAAGGAAAGTACCGGCCACAGAATAGGCTTTTTATAATATTCTAATGATTAACTATGGATTGCTAAAAGCAAGATGTCCAATGTTTCCATTGTTTCCTCGATCCACAGAAAATTCTATTTAATAAAAGAAGTGAGATTAGTTTGATTTGATTTCTTAATGAGCCCAAGCTCATTCCTAGTAATTCTTTTTTTAAATTTTCTAAGTGCTCAAAAACTGTCTTGTAAATTCATAATTCTGATTAATCTTTTGTTTCTGGGATCCATGCCCTCCCTGTTTCGTGAAAACTGAGACTTCACTTGTCCATCCCTAGATCCACGTTTTTGATCTACTTTCATCAACTCACTTCAAGTCGTTCTCCTTCAATCTTAATTAATTAATTAATTAATGATTAATTAATTAATCAGTTAAACTACCTTACTTGCTTTTCCCTGAACCTTTTATTTTCCCTTTTTCTTTTTACTCTTCCTCATACCTTTTCACAAGCTGTTTCTCATACTAGGAATTCATTCCCACCTCATCTCCCTCTTTTATAATTCTTAACTTTCTCCAAGGTTCATGTCAGGTGCCTCCCCCAACAAACCATTTCTGATCCTCTCAATGATTAGTGCTCTTACCCTCTTGAGATTAGGTGACTTCTGATATTTCTGTATAAATGTGGTTTCCCCACAGTTGGATATAAACTCCAGTTCTATGCTTTATCTTTATATTCTCAACACATATCCCAGTATCATGATAGAGTGGGCATCTGGTACAATTTCTTGAATTTTGAATTCTGATTACCTATGTATGTGCTTAGACATAAAAGCATATATGCATATTTGAGTGGATACACACACACACACACACATATATGTGTGTGTGTGTGTGTGTATATAATATATATATAGGTATATACCTACATACACTTATTTGTACATATACATATATGAAAAATTTTACAGGAATCATTTCATGCTGATTTCGATTTTCTAATTATTCATTATAAAGTCAGTCAACTTATGGGCTCCTGTGAATGTCCTCAAGAGCAGAAGTCTTCCTTTAAAAAAACATTTCAGGAACGTGGTTTGATGTATAAAAGAAGATTCATATTCAATATGGGTGCTCACACTCAGTCCTCCCTGGCCATCACACTTTTATATTTGCCATCTTTGCCTATTAAAACACAGTCTCCTAGAGAAAAAGAACTGTTTTTGTATCTCCAGCACTCAACACAGTGTTTGACATATAGAAAGTGTTAAGAAATATATTTTCACTCATTCAATCAATTCAGTCAATAGATATCTTTTCAAATGTGTGCTAAGTGTCAGAACTAAGCACTGGTGATTCAAAGAAAGGGGAAAAAGACAGTATTTACTCTCCAGGAGCTCAGAACCTCTTTATTCACAAATTCATTCATTCATTTGTTCATTTATGCATTCATTTATTCCATACATTCAACTTCCCTATATTTCTTTTCTGACAACATCCACTTCCAGACCCCATCCAGGCCCACTGGATGAAAATAACCCAACTTAGCAGGTCATTCTCCCTTGATTTCCCTTTGTCACTCCCCCTTGACCTTCAGGTCACCCAGACCCCAATGGGCTCTGTGGAAGGAAAAGTCACCTGATTCTTCATACATTTTGGTTAAGCTGAGAGTCACCACCAAGGCTTAAATGGAGAACTGCTAAATGTTACCATCTGTATTACCCCTGGACCGCCAACCTGCTGGATACTGTCTCTGCCCTGTTGATGCTCCCTATGAACTTCCAAGCCTTGCCATCTGCTCTGAGATAAAAAGTGCTTATCTGAGCTATGTTCCTTCATTAGAGTGTGGTCTCCTTGAGAGCACATACTGCTTGATTTCTATTTGTATCCCTAGCCATAAGCAGCATCCTTACACATAGAAAGGACTTAATGAATATCTTTTTTTTTCATTAATTCATTTGTACTAAGTCTTCTGAATCAGGTTCTCCTCCCTACATTCATTCAACACCCCGTCTCTTATTTCTCAACAGATGATCCTTTTTTCAGCCTGCTGCATCTGTGGGCTAATTGGTGGCATCCTGAATTTCCAATTCCTCCGAGCAGTCACCAAGAAGACATCCTCGCTCTACCCATTGCGCCTGGCCTCCATGTCTCTGGCCTGCATTGGGATTGGGGGCTGTACCCTTTCCTCTTGGCTTACTTGCCGCCTGGCCAGCTACGAACAAAGACGCATGTTTTCTGAACGAGAACACTCCTTGCATCATTCCCACGAAATGGCAGAAAAAGTGAGTTCTGGGCCGGGCCCCATCACTGCCCATTTGTGTTGAAGGGTGCACTCTGCGGCTGGGGGAGCCTGCTGCCACTTGTAGATGAGAAAATGTCTGGGAGACCCATGTCGGCTTAGTCCTGCTGGATTGGTGAGAGCTGTTTCTCAGTATTGTATCTTTGCACTTCATGGTTACATATCTCTGCATAATTCTCTGGCATCTCTGTCTATTCAGAGACATAGTCCTAAAAATAGCATTTCCCAAATCATGAAATATCTGATTATTAGAATGCCTATGTGTTATATTGGGGGAAACAGTCCCTAAAATGTCCCGTGATCACTAATATTAATTCACTATTATCATTTCCTTCATAACTCCCTTATAATAAATTCCCTTTTCCTTATACCCCAAATTTTCAACTGGGAGCTTCCAATGATGTAAATCAGATCTAGAAATGCAAAAATAGTAAGGAGGAAGAAAAGGATGATTTCTGACACAGATTTCTGATACAGATCAACACAGAATATGGGTTCAAATCCTACTCCAGATACTTACTAGCTAAATCCAGCAAGGTAGGAAGGTAGAAAAATCTCATTTCAAATCTGATTATCTGAGCAAATTATTTTACCCCTATTAGTCTCGGTTTCCTGGTTTGAACAATAGGAATAAAGACATAACCTTTCTCTCAGGTTATCTTAACTCTGAAATGAATTAATATCTGTAATGGGCTTTGTGAATATGAAAGTGCTACAAAAATGCTAGCAATTTGTAGAAGAGGTTGATGATGATGATGATAGTTCCTGTTCTGTTATCATTAAAATGAAAATATTGGCCTCCCAAGGTCTCTCTCAACTCTCAATTATCTCTTGGTCCTATTAATATTTTTTTTTGCTCTTTACCCCATTTCTGGAGTCTTCCTGAAAGTTATATAATATGACAAGCTTATTTCAGGAAGTTCCCTTGAGGTGGAGCTCCTATGGGTTCCATGTAATAGCAGAAGAAATCACTTTCTGTATTCCCATTGAATATTGCACATATTGTTCCAGTCTGCTTTTGTTACTGGAGTGCTTCAGAGGAAGAAACAATATCTGTTATAAAAGGAAATCCAGAAAAAAATAATTCTCACATCATCACTTGCATTGCATCATGGGAAGAAAAATGCCAATTTAGGGACAGAAGGATATTAATCTGCTCCTTTACCATCTTAATCTGTCACATCAGAGAGGAAATGCAGGCTGGAAATGCAACATCCTTCATTAGTGAAGTTTTATAGGAGTAATTTAGAAAATTAAGAGGAGACTGCTAAAGGATCCAAATAAAAGCAATTTCCGATTTATTGACATGGGTTCTCCAAAAAGAAATTCATCTTTGACTTAATGGCCTTTCAAATGGACAGAGGTGAACCAGTAGAAACAGCTGCCCATGATCTAACAAATGTTGGCGATGCCTTGCCCTATAGAGATTTCCTCATTCATCTTGGATACTGGCTGTTTTGTGCTTTACATATATCTACATTTGTAAATAATTTATACTAGCATGATTTAGTCATATTTTACATGTGTATGTCTGCGCAGTATTTACCATATGATTATTATATTTATATTAGAGATTGAGGGGTATTGAAATAACCGACTTGCCCAGCTGCCCGGTGGTGCCCCCGACACCAGAGTTACCTACAAGGTACGCTGAACTCTAGGGAGTTACACATGTCGTTATGTCACATCAGGAAGTACTTGCCTCTCAGAGGGCATCATAAAGACAGCCAATCAGCATGGGCTGATGCTGTGATGTCATTTCATAGGGGTCACTTCCAGGAGTACCACTTCTAGGAAGTGACCACCTTCTCCATGGCACAGTCTTGCTACTTAAAAGTTGGTTGAATATCTTCAATATTCAGCCTGTCTCGAGGCATCCAAGCATCTTTGTGCTTGGATGATTCATGCCTTTTTTGAACTTTTGCTGCGTCATGTCTCCAATTCAGAGCCATTGTGCCTGGATTCTCCTTTTGATGTTAACATAATGTGCGTCAAGATATAGAACTATCTATATCTCTCTTGACAAGATTTCATTAATAGAATTTGATGCTAATACAGTGAAAACTCTCTTAAGGTGCTCCCACCTTCAAAGTTTTCCTTGTGATTGATTTTTAAAGCAAACCCCATATGAATGATGGAGAAAAATAGAGTACCCATTTCCAGATTCACTAGCATGATTAAATCTACCTACAATTTTACAATATATGTGTAAACACATGCATACATATGTATTTTGATTTATTTGGAGAAAAAACACTTATTTGCAAATAGATAGTTTGGACTATAAATGAGAATACAATTCCCTTGCTTTTTTAGGTACATCTGCCTAAAAGACAATTAAATGAAAAAATGAAGTCCAACTCCTTCTTATCTGTAATTTTACTAGGTCTGAGTGAAGGTGATAAAAATGAAAGAGGGAAAACAAAGAATCGTTTCCTTTAGAAAGTTTTCTGAAATATTTTGTCAATTTTTTTAAAAAGACATGGATAGAGAGCAAGGAAGCCTGGAGTCATTCCTTCTGAAAAGTGATTGCTTTGAGTATTTTGCTTGCTTTGAAAAGGAGTACAAAGGAAGGGAAAATCATCCCTGAAAAGTCTGAGCTGAACTTGGTAGTGGAGTGACTAGGAGGGGTCTCCTCCCAAGTTAAGATTTATAAATTGCAACAGTATCTTACAAAGTTCCAGCCACCATTGAGTCATTTGCAGTGATCCCCTAATGCATTTTTCTAACTTGTGCTTTACCTCTTTTCCCCTGAAAACTCTCAAACCCAGCTTTTGCAGTAGGCTGGCATTAGAGGAATATGGTACAGCACTTTTGGCCCCTAAATACATTTTCTCTCTCTCTCTTTTTTTTTTTTTTTTTTTTTTTTTTTTGAGGCTGGAGTTAAGTGACTTGCCCAGGGTCACACAGCGAGGAAGTGTTAAGTGTCTGAGGCCAGATTTGAACTCGGGTCCTCCTGACTTCCAAGGCTGGTGCTTTATCCACTGTGCCACCTAGCTGCCCCACATTTTCTCATTTCAAGTTATTTGACTTCTTGGGGCCTTATTTTTCTCCTATGCACAATGGGAGGTTAAAATGGCCCCTTGTTAATGAAATTTATCGGACCACTGATGCAATTGGAATGAGAGAAAAACATTGTCGATAATTAGTTGAAAACAGGACAGAAGAAGACCTGGACTTACTGACAGAGTGTTGTGAGCACTTCACCAAAGAAAGACAAGTCCAAAAATGTAAGAAGGACATGAAAAGGTCAGATACATTATAATCATTTCTAAAAAAGAAAACAATCCTTTTAAAATGAACACTCATATTGGAGAATTAGGGCAGCATAAAATCTCATCTCCTTTCTCCTCTATCTTGTTCACTACTGATTTTACCTAAATAGAAAAAAAAAAGCCAAATCTTTAGAAAGTTTGAATTTTAAAAGATTATAAAGAAATCTCCCTTCTTTTAAAAAAGTTACCACTCCCTCTTTTTTTTTTTCAATCTACCTTTACAAAGACTATAAAAACTAGAGCAGACAACCATAAAGAATGATCTTGCATTGGTTTCCCTCTTCCATCCTTTTACAAAGGATGTATAAAAAAAGAAGAGAGGGAGTGTGTGTGTGTGTGTGTGTGTGTGTGTGTGTGTGTGTGTGTGTGAATGAATTTGGGCTCCATCAATATGAGTATTTGTGCCTTCAGATGCCAATAAATACCTGTTTGAAAATAGAGCGGAATATGTTGAATATGATACAAATATATGTAGGCAAATGAACAAGACTCTTCCCCTCTATAATCCATAGTCATGTTCAGAGGGGCTTCTGGGTATGAAAGTCTCCTCATATAACTCAAATTAACTTGTTTTTTTATAGCCTCTAGATGGAGCCTCTTTCTCTGGGGTCATTCATTGGGTCTCTATTTTCATTTCCTTCCCAAAGATTTTCCCCTATTCAAGTGTTCTTAATAAATGGTCTTTTCAAAAGCAATTTAAGAGAGTTTTTACTCTATTCTAATCTTATGATAAAAAAAAGTCTTTTCCTTGAAGCTACCAGCTCAAATCCCAACCACTGTAGTTAGGAACCCATTGCTACTCCTATATAGCCTAGAGTGTTGTGGTCATCTCTCCATTTTAGGTGTATTTCCTTATCTATAAAATGGGGGGATTAGATTACATGATTTCAAAGTTCCCTTTCTAAAATATTTCATCAAATGTACTCAATGCTTACAGGGAGAAAGGAACCTTGCTAGGCTCCAAAGCCCAACCAGCCAACAGGTATGACCTTAATGGAGCTTTCATTCTATCATCCTCTGGTAACCCTTTGCCATTTCCTAGCGGTAAAATTGACAACTGGTACTTGTTACCACCTTTCTGAGAGTCTCTTTAAAAAAGCTTATGATGTGAACAAATCTGGATACTTGGTCCCTTTTTATTTTGTATTTGGATCTTTCCAAATCATATTGAGGTAGAGGCCAAGAAAGAAAGGTTTCCCCTCTCATCCCTCTCACTCCTTCCAACCCAACCCAATCCCTGGTGCCATGTGAATAAAACTTGGCTCTCCCAGAGTGCTGGTCTAGTGCCTCTCTTCAATCTTAAATCACCATTTAATATCATCTATTTAAATGCCACCATCCCACTATAATAGGGAAATTATCCAATTTTTCAAAGTCCTCTGAAATCTCTGACAAATTAAACCGTTAATTTCCTTCTGCAGAAATGCATTTTGATTAATTCATTTTCTTTCTCTAACAGGAAATGACAGACAATATAAGCAATGGAGGACCACAACTAATATTTAATGGAAGATTATAACACCTTTTTAAAAACATTGAAACTGTTTTTTTTTCTTTCTTCCGAATTTCAATCAGAAAAGGATATACCAAAGGATTCATCCAATATGACAACATTGGTGGCTTTAACTGCCAGGTTTCTGATGTTGTGGGACTTCCTGGCAAAATTCTTTCTTGGATTTTCACTAACATTTTCTTCCTTGGATTTGGTCACATGTAGCTCTCCATTAATTTCTGTTGGACTAAGAACTTTCCAAGAGTGTCCCCAGAAAAGCTTTCTGATTAGCTCTTCAGACCACTTTCATGAAGATTTTTTCAGAAGAGGGAATAAATGTAATAAAAATTGGTTCCGATATGGCCTAAGTCACACTTTGGCTAGCATGTGAAAAATACAAGGGAAAAAGGAAGGTGGCCTATGATTAGCCTCAATGTGCAAACTATAAAGAATGTCTATCACTTGAGGCTATACTGAACAATGGACAGCCGTAAGAACACCAGGATTCAACATCTCAGCCATGCCTTGATATAAAAAAACAAAACAAAACAAAACAAAACTGTAAATATTTTCAATTTGTGGATTCAGCACATTTCATAATTTATTCAGAATATAAGATAAATAAAATGAGCCCGAAATTAGAGGTAAAAGTGATTTTCTTTTCTTTTTAGAAAGAATATTAGTCGGTATGATAGTTTATATTATTTGCGAAGTGATTGGAGAGATTGTCAAAAGATTAGGATTTTCTAAACCTTTTTTCTCTTTTATCAGAGTGTGCAGAAGAATCTATAGATCCATAGACAGTGACTCTGGCGACAGAGAAGTGTGTATACATATATACTGTAAATATAGAAATATATATACCATATATTTATAATATACATGTATGTAAATAGAAGGGGGGGAAATTGGGGAGATTTGAGCTACAGATAAGACCTTATCCCCACACATTTGTGGGGATTTCTTGCTATACCTTTTTTCAGAGACCACACATCATTGAATTAATTGTGTGTGTGTCCTTTCTTTATTCTTGGATCCATCTGGTGGATGTAAATCTTGCTATATTTGGTGTTGGGTGGTGAAGAGGGGATTTTTGAATAAGATGGTAAAGGAAAAAGAGAAATCTTGGATGAATTGGACCTTATGAGTATGGTTTGTGCAACACAGGTTTTTATATCATGTTTGTGTTTACTTTTTCATGACCCAAGTCATTACAAAGCCTTTCTAGTGAAACTTAGACTGCTAGATGGCACCCAAATAATAAAATTCCAAGTGGCTTTGGGTTTTTGTCTTAAAAAAATAAACTTCCCATAAAGTAACCAAGTGTTGATACTTAACCAGAAATTATTCGCGCTGACTCCAAAAGAGATCTCAGCTTAGAAAATGAGGGAGCATTGTGTAAAAAACTCTTCATGCCTGAATCTTTAAATAACCCTTGGTCATTATGATCAGAGATGGGAAATTACCATTCTCTTGGGAAAGCAATACATCTCTTTTGTATCATTCTGTCACCTTTGTTTAACTTCATATTGTATAAAGTCCTTTCTCATGTGATCTCATGTGATCTTTACCACGACTTTATGAAGCTGATAAAACAGATATTATTTGTCCTCATGTACAGACAACAAAATTAATATCTGTGAAATTGAATGAATCCCTTTAGTGCACACAACTTGTAAGTAGTTGTAGCAGGATTAGAATCTGGGTCTTCTTGAGGGCTCTTCCCATGTGCCTTTCAGTCATGCTATTTATGCCTCCATTCCGTTTCATGGACAGAGAACCTCTGATAACAACTAGGGAAATTCATTTTGGACTATTGAAATTTTTCTAAATTAAATATTGATCTTAAGGTAAGCTAGAGACTACTTTAAAAATTAGAAAAAGAAATGACTTCTATTAGAGTTATCATGTCATCCTTTACAACGGGTATCTTACTGTGACATAATGGAACTCAAAAATGATGAGAAGGGACACAATTTTATTTAGAATCTTGCAATGCAGGGAAAAAAAATCCAGAACTTCAAGTAATAGAGAATTAGACTTCTGTTGATAAGTTGCAAACTGATTAATAATCCTTCTCTTCCCAAAATGGATATCAATGAATCTAAAGGTTTATTTAACCTTTGCATTCCCTTTTGGTTAAAAATATTGGCCAGCAGCCTCTTTGGGAATGATTTTTTTTCTTTTCTTACTAAAAGTCTTGCCAGCTTATCTGTATCTGTATATTACCAAGCCAATTCATTTGAGAAATCATCCACTCATCCCATAAAAATCATAAATAATTGATGGCACTTGGGTAGTGGACATGTGCCCACCCGGCCTCTAGTCCTATAAATCTCAGCTGCTCAAGGGCACTCAGTTGTAGCCCAGCTTTCTAAGATCTATTACTTGGAAGATTAGAGGTTTGTTTTCATTTTTAATAACAGAATAAACATCAAAGGTAACTTAACATGGTGTTTTCCTTTATGGCCATGTTTGAACAATATAGAGTTGCAATGTCTTAGACCCAGAACTGTTTTCTGGATAAAACATTGATCCCTCTTAAAAACTTTTACAAAATCCAAAAGGGAAAAACTTTTTTAAGTAGCAAATGGACTGACTATTGTTTCTTAAAAAAAGAAGATGTCATCAGAGACTCTAATAACCATTATAATTAAGAAAAAGAACCAACAACATATGCTAGACGACATATCCATTTATCTCTTTTCAGATGCAATTATTGTAAGTTTAAAAAAAAGTTTCAGGGCTGAAATCACATTGAGGTTTAAATGGAATCTTTTCTGATCTCATTCCAGACAAGGGAAGGAGCTTGGGAAAGCATCACAAACCCATGCCTGTGTGCTTGGAAATTTAATTTTCATCACACACTGAATTAAGAGCTATAATTTTATAAGTGCTACATTCAAGAGTTGGCATGAGTCAGTGCCCTCCGGGGAGACTGTAATGGGAGACCTAACACCCAAAAGTCAGGAAGGCTGATGTGGTACTGAGATGGAGAGTCCAGCCATGCCATGGAGGGGCTTGTCTTGCCAAAAACCTCAGAGGGAGAAGGGGGAGTCTGCCTGGAAAACGAAGAAATCAATCGGGCTGTGGTCAATGGGGGGGAAACATTTGACAGAAGAGTTGGTCCTGTGACTGTGCTGATGTGTGTCTCTTTAATAAATGAGGAGTGTTTTTGAAAAATCTGGCTGCCGTGGGTTTCTTTTCAATCTGACAGCTCAGAGACTTGAAGCAATTAAAATAAGTTTCCTAGTGAGTTTAGAAAATCCTACCTGATCCATGTGCAAAGACAATAGCTGCAAATCTAGGAAGGGCTACACGGACACATTGAAATCAAATCTTTTCTGCATATTCTAGAGACAACTATGATCTGGGTTTTCAGAATACTGGCCAATATTTCAAACCTCATTATGTTTGAGCCTCTATTATATGGGATTCCATTATTCTCTGCCCACAATACATATATACATATATGCAAACATATATATATATATGTAAACATATATATATATATATATATATATATGATAATCACCAATGAAGAAATTTACTGATAAAAGGACTATCACTGAAACAAAAAAAAAACCCAATATAGAATGGATAACAAGGTGGTATGTCTTAATCATCTAATTAAAAAATTAAAATCCCTTTCAGGAGACCTTGAGTTGGTAATGATTCAGAGTAGGCAAAACATCCTCTCCCAACATTCAATTTTTCTGAACATTAGAAATGATTATTGGCCCAATGGATATTTGATCTTATTCTGCAGGTAATAGGGAAGAGATGTTTGGAAGATCTGACCTTTGCAGTAAGTGCAATGATGCGCTTAATACAAATACATAAAGGAGGGTTGGTATAAATAGAATAAAATAGAATAGAATAAGAGCCTTTGATGAGAATTCCCATGCACAAAGCCAAGAGGACTGCACTCTTTCCCACAGGATTCCAGAAGTAAATTTCTCTAACCTGCTACCTGCCAATTAGCAACTGTCTGGAAGGGCAGAAGTAAATGATGTTGTGGTTTAAGGAACTGAACTGCTGATAATGGATGCTGCCAGGTGGAAGAGTTCTCTATGAATACAAGTAACGTGCCTTCCATGATTTAGTAAATAAGACATAGAAAGTTGTATATGGCTTGGGAAAATTGAATAACTTAACCAGAGTCAAACGACAAATATGAGAGAGAGGCTTTCAAACCATGTCTTCCTATTCCCAAACTCAGAACATCATTTGTCCACTGTGTAATTTTGACTCTATCCAGGAAGGCAGTCACATTAATTAGAAACTTACTCTACAATAAATGGCCCTTTCCAACAAATGAGGAGAATGTGGTTAAATATCAATTAGGAAATGACATCCAGGCCTTCCTTTCTGCCAACCCAACATGCTGTCTAATATTTTGGATCCCTATCCTGCTCTTGAGGTCTCTGATATTAAGTCTTTAATATCTTAAATACTTTGTCCTTCACAAGAAATGCTGTTGAAGTGGTGCAGTGGATAGTGCACCAGCCCTGAAGTCAGCAGGACCTGAGTTCAAATCTGGCCTCAGACACTTAACACTTCCTAGCTGTGTGACCCTAGGCAAGTCACTTAACCCCAATTGCCTTAGCAAAAAAACAAACAAACAAACAAAAAATGCTGTTGAGTCCAATGAATTACTCAATAAGATTAAAAAAATAAGTTTCTTAAAATCCCCACAATGGTTACAGTTCATGTAAATCATTAGTTAACTGGTTGAATGCAGCCATGCATTAGTCTAACAGCCCAACAATCTCCTGATGAACCTTGTTCTGAATGCATATAATCATCCCAAAGAGCATCCACATTTATCACCTGATGGTGAACAATCTGATTGCCAGATCCTCCCATTAGGACTGAACAGTCTTCTAATTAGATCACAGGAATCTCTGAGGTCCCTTTAGGTAACAAAAAACTTTGATACTTTATCTCAACTTTTGGCTTTTTATTCTCTTCACCTTGAAACTTTTGTCATTCCAGATGAGATCTTTTATTCTTCCATTTTTCTCTTGAACTTCTAAGTTTTCTACCTTACATATATTACACATTTTAAAATGCCAACACCTACCCCATGCATCTTTTGTCAAATACCTTATCCAGTTGACTATGTGTCATATGCATCGTTTTAGAGACTTAGAGCCTGGAAGCATAAGTTAAACTCACATTATGACATTCATTCTCAAATTTTCCATTATTATAATAGCCCTTTTCCATTTATAAGATGATTTTATCACAAAAGCTTTGGGAATAAGTGAGGGAAGTAGTGTAAGAATTATTCCCATCTTACAGATGGAAAAGTAACTTGGCTGGTTGAATAGAGATCAGACTTGGAGACGAATAATTAAATTCATGTCTCATCTTGGACATATCACCAATGGGCCCAGGGTGGCTTTGGGTGAATCACTGAAAATCTTGATGCCAATCAGTGTTGCAGAGAAGATGCTGACTTGTATGAACATCTGAGGGTCCCTTCTATTGGATAAAAATTGAGGATCAGTATTCATTTCCCCCAATTTATTTTTAATTTTTTTTGCATTTAGCTTAACAAGATTTTGAGTCTAAATTTTTCTTCTTCCTTTCCTCCCCTTCCTTCTTCCAAAGATGATAGACAATTTGATAGTTTTTATACATCTAGTGTCATATTTCTATATTACTCATTATGAAAGGAGAAACAAATCAAAAAAGAAAAAAAAGTCATGAGAAAAAAAAAGGTAAGTGGGAAAAAATTCAGAGTCCATCAGTTCTTTCTCTGGATAAGGGTAGCATTTTCCTTCATGAGTCCTTTATATTTGTCTTGGATCATTGTATTTCTGAAAAGAGTCCGAGTCATTCTTATTTGATCATAACACAGTGCTGCTGATGCTGTGTACAATATTCACCTGTTTCTGATCCTTTCACTTTGCATCAGTTCATATAGATCTTTGCAGGGTTTTTTTTAAATCTTCCTGTTAATAATTTCTTATTGCACAATAGTCTTCCATTACATTCATATATAACACAGCTTGTTCAGCTGTTCCCCAACTAATGGGCATCCCCTCAATTTCCACCATGAAAAGGACTGCTATGAATCTTTTTACACATGCAGCTACTTTCCCCTATTTTATAATTTCTTTCTGATACAGAGCTAGTACTGGTATTGCTAGATCAAAGAGTATGCACAGTTTGGTTGCCCTTTGAGCATGAATCCAAATTGCTCTCCAGAATGGTTGAGTCAGTTCACAACTCCACCAACGGTGCATTAGTGTCCCAATTTTTCCACATTTTTTGCAACATTTATCAATTCCCTTTTTTGTCATATTAGCCAACCGGATAGGTATGCGATGGTATTTCATAGTTGTTTTAATTTACATTTCTCCAAACAAAATTGATTTAGAAACTTCTTCATATGCCTAAGAGTAGCTTTGGTTCCTTCAACTCAAAATTGCCTGTTCATTTCTTTTGACCATTTATCAATTTATCAGTGACTTATCATGCCCCCATTTTACAGAGGAATAACTATAGGTATAAAGGAATCGTGTAATATGTTCAGGATCACACAGCTCACCAGCAGCAGAACCAGGACTCAAACTTAACCCTAGATCCATAGCTTATTCAATCTAGCATCCTGTCTGAGAGGAAATTTGAAGTAAAACAAAGGATCCTGATTCTGGGTGATTGAGATGCTCATAAAATGACTGCTGGAGCATTCAGAATTCATGTCCTTGGTGATGGGAATCACTTCCTGAATCTAGTAACCATTCAGGCACTGGATGGCACATTCCTTACCTTTTTTGTCTGTATCGTGCACATCCATGAAATATGAATGTAGAGAGGAAACCCACTGCCAGCCCTTCTCACAGAAGCATCGGGCATGGATGCTTGCTTACAAAGATACAGCTAAGATGAAATTTCAGGGCCTCAAAGTTAGAGGAGGTTTTAAAAGCCCTCAAAGGCTACCCCTATACAAGACTAAAATGTCTACACTGGTGGCTACTTTTTGTGAAGAGGAATCTGACAGAGGTGACCCATGTCCCTTTGCACGTATAAAGATGGCGAACATGCAAAAGTTCACTTAGTTACCTTACCCCAACATAGAATGATAAGATGCTACCCCTTCTTTTCTTTATACATTTATCATCTCTGCAGAGCCCAAAGAGTCCCAGAAGCCATTTAGTTTAATCCCCTCATTTTATGATGGAGAAAATGGAGGTCCAGAATGGTTGAGCAGCTTAGCCAAAGATACACAGCTAGCATACACAGAGACACACTCTGTGTAAAGATACACAGAGGCAAGATCTGCAGACAAGACCTTGGGATTCATATCATCAGAGTTATTTCTGAACATGTTTATTTATTATTGGCAAGGTTTTTCTGACATCAAGCCTAATATTTCCTTTTGGCAGCTTGCCTCCATTTATTCTTGGGCTGCCCTCTGTGTTGCCCTTTGCACAGGACAGCCCTTCAGATACTCAATCTGGACTATGAGGGCCCTCCTGAGACTTCTCTCATCTGCTCATGGCATGACTTCAAGGCCTTTTTCATTCTGACTCTTCCCCTGGAAGTTGTCTAGGTTATTAATGCCCTCCCCAACTGTGGCAGCCAGAGGGTAATATCAATCTAAGAGACCAGAATATCGTGGAGTCCCAGGCAAAGCCCTAAAGGGAAGTGGGGGAATCTGCAGGCTGTGTGGAAAGGAGGTTTGAGAGCTGGGGAACCTTTGGCTAAGCATCTCTGTGATTGTTCTTTCTTCCCTGTGATAGCCTTAAACTGGCAACTCGTGTGTGACCTGGGAAAGTCATGTCGAAAGCCTCCATCACTCTTTGGCCCTGCATCTGCTGAGGTCTTCCTGGCAATGAGGTCCTGGGTCCTTTAGACTATGTTGAAATGCCACCTGAAAATGCCACTTTTCTGAGCAGAAGATGATGAGGCTGTCCTGGCAGTCGTGCTAGTCTGCCCATCTTGTGATTTGTCATCCTTTAGCTAATGTCACCATGAAAAGAGTTTTTACTCACACAGTTTTCCAAAAGATTTAGTGAGTCTTGGATCTTTTTGTTGTCATTTTTTTTTAATCTTTAGAATCTAAAAGAGCATCAAGACTCTGGGGACACCCAGTATATCTCCTAAGAATTGGAAGACTACAGCTATTGTCTCTTTTAAATAATCCAGAGAGGTAGGTGCTAGAGTGCAAGAGGGGTTAGCGAACCCCATTGCACTAGCAAGAAAACAGGCTTGAGAGATTCCATGAGGAAGGAAGAGCTAAAGCTGGGAAGTGTCAGAGGCCAGATCGCACTAACTTCCTACGCTACAGCTTCAATGAGTATGGCCCCATCACAGCTTTTTACAACAAGGGCATCACACCTACTTTCTCAATCTGAATTTGTTCCCCAAACTGTCACTGCCCCCCCTGAGTTGCCTATCACTTACATTTCTTAATTATCTCAAATCCAGCAGGAGGAAAGCAAGGTTCCACTTCCTGTTTCCCAATCTTGCCAAAAATATTCCTTTTGTCTCCATCACCAGGATGAGGACTCCATAGTTTTTCTAGACCTCCATTTGTCCCTTATTCTAAGTTTTCATCTCTTCTCTTAAATAGACCAAGGTAACTGCCTCCTATCTTGTCTCCCAAAAGACACTTTATCAATTTTTCTTCAACTTTAATAAGGAAAGAAAATTTTATATTTAAAAATGTAGCTCCTTCCCTCTCCATTTCAATCTCCACAGAGCAGGGAAAACTGAAAATCTTAAAGCACAGATCTGACTATATCTTTGCCCTCCTCAAGGCTCTTCAGTGATTCCCTCTGCCCTGGGGCACCTTTGATGCCAGCTGAGCCCTTTTCAGGGGCACTCATGCACCTTTGGTGTCCATCTGATTCCCCCAGCTCTTACCTGTGGCTCCAAGAAATCATAACATGTGAAGCACCTCAACAGACAGACTAACCAATTGGCTTCAAACCCACCAGTGAGTCGGGGATGGGGGAAATGGAGTGCTTAAGGTTCTCTCGGTCAAGCAGCCAAGACACAAGGCCATCCACCACATCCCTGGCCATTGCCAGTCGTCGTCCTGACTTTTACCTCGCCACTAACTCAGAAAGAGAGAGTTAGGTTGATGATTTCGGTGAACTCTGCTTCACTTCCATTCAATTCACCCTCAAGTGATGTCATTGGTCCTCTTCAAAAACAGAGGACAAACAAATCAGCAGTACGAACTTGTGTCTGGTAGATCTTGTGAGCCACTGGAATAGCCCTGAAAATGTGGCTAAGACAGAAGGCAAAGACTTTTGTGGAGTTCTGGTACTGCCTCAGTGTCCATTAATAATTCCAATGGACATTCATTAGCTTTCCCTTTCCTATTGACCACTGAATTCCCTCTACCAATCTCTAAGAATTCAGCCATAATCCCAGACTTTGGACGGAGGTGACACAAGGTCTGGCAGTCCCTACCAAGCCAGAGTAGTTCCATTTGGGAAGAGAAGAGAAACAAATCCTCATTTTATAAATAAGGAAACTGAGGCACAGAGAGGTAGATTTACCCAGAGTTACACAACTCAGCAGCTTCTTAGGTCCTCCTGATTTTCATCTCAGTGCCTTTCATGATGGTCTAGCTGTCTATTGCGAGAAGACCAGCCGAGCTCAATCCAGAGCTATATTGTCAGCGGTTATGGGAGGATGAAGGACATTTTTAGCAAGAGCAACTCTCACCAACCTTTCTCTGCTCCCTTAGTATGTCAACCTATTCTGTGGAGTGGGATGGAGGCGGGGGTCAGTGTTCATGCCCTGAGCGTCAGCCCCCTTGCCACCAAAGGCATTTGAAAGAAGAGGATTGAAGGCCATTCAGGGGCCATGGCTGTTGGGACCTCCCTCCTCTCAGGGGATTCTTCAAAAGCCGGCTCAGTGAGTCAAACCAATACATTGGCCTTCTGACTACATGGTCACATTTCTACCAAAATTTTTTCTACCAAATGCAGCATGATCTGCCTCCATCAGCTACTTCATTCATCATGTAATTAGACACCGAGATAGCGCCATGATAATCTTTTGTCTGTCATCCGAGCACCAGGCTTCAGTTGGCCAGAAAAATATTTATTTAGGGGCAAAATAATCTGCCAAGTCTCAAGACGCACTTCCTCAGGCTTAAAGAAGTTCTGGGCTTCATGCATTGGCAGAATTCAAATGCCCCCCAAATTGCCTGATCATTCAATCAAAAAGGATTTACGAAGTGCCACTGGGTTCCAGTCACAAGCCTGAAGTCGTCTCATCCGCTCAAAATCATCTCCTTATGGTAAATATGGGAAGGGTTGATTAAAAACCCATAAGCTTTGAAATTTGGCAAAGTTTTTTTTTTTTTTTGAGGGGGGGGCGCTTAAAAAAAATGCAAACTTGATCTATGGATTTTCACTACAAGAATGGATCAACAAGGAGGAACCCATACAGTCCATGACTTTAATAAAGTCCAGTAAAGTGAATAAATCACATACCCCATGTGGCCTGAGTGTTTTCAGAAGCCCTTGGTTGATCCATGGCAGCTACCACTAAACAGTTTGCCTAATTAAAATGCTGAACAAATCACCCTACATGATTTAGAGGCTGTGATCTGAAAATCTTTGCTACATGTCTCAGGTTTTATTTTTAAAGAACATTAAGTGAATTCACATGTTGGGCCTACAGAGGTGGCAGCCCGCTGCCTCCCAGGTCACTGGGTAGATGGGGCTTCCTGTAGCAGAAGCACAGATTTAGCACCGGAGCTCCAATGCTACCGCTCCCCTCAGGGGCAGGTCTTATTACCAATGTTCAGAATGTTACTAGAGTCTTACAAGTGGGAGCTTTGCTTGCAAATAAAATTTCAGAACTTGGCACTTTCTCACTCGTTTTTTTTTCTCTAAATCACTTTCCTGGAAACATATGTAATACTTCTTACACAAAAGTGCATGGCAGCCAAGAAATCCAATTATTCCAAATCCATAAATCACAGGTTGTCAGCCCCCAAAAGAGAAGAAACACAGGATGGGAATTGTTCGAAATGTCAATGGCCGGCAAAACATAGAGAACATTTGCAATCAGACATTGCCAAGAAGCTTGAGTAGAATTAGTGAACCCTGGGAATTAAAGATGAACATGTCTGAGATCATCTAGATCAGATCTAACATTTTACAGTTAAAGAAATTGAGGCCCAGAGAAAAAGGGATTTGATTAAAGAAATAATAAATAGCCATGCTTGGTTTCAGATGGAGGCTTTCTTACTCCAAATGACAATGCACTAAACCCACTCTGGCAACGTGTCTCTCCATCTCTGTCTGTACTATAGATTTCTTTTCTTCTTCTTCTTCTTCTTCTTCTTCTTCTTCTTCTTCTTCTTCTTCTTCTTCTTCTTCTTCTTCTTCTTCTTCTTCTTCTTCTTCTTCTTCTTCTTCTTCTTCTTCTTCTTCTTCTTCTTCTTCTTCTTCTTCTTCTTCTTCTTCTTCTTCTTCTTCTTCTTCTTCTTCTTCTTCTTCTTCTTCTTCTTCTTCTTCTTCTTCTTCTTCTTCTTCTTCTTCTTCTTCTTCTTCTTCTTCTTCTTCTTCTTCTTCTTCTTCTTCTTCTTCTTCTTCTTCTTCTTCTTCTTCTTCTTCTTCTTCTTCTTCTTCTTCTTCTTCTTCTCTCTCTTAGTTCTGTTTTATTTTTGCACTTGCCTCCCTCGCTCATGCACCACTACTTGACATATTTTCCTTCTTTTTAATTCAAAAATGTCTTTTATATATTTTAAAACATAAATTTAAAATAAAGAAAAAATAGAAAAAGAAAAAAAAAATGGTCATGTGCCCAGCAGAACTTCAGGGAGGATTCAAAATAAGTAACAATAAATTTCCATTTCAAGAAAGTACATATAATAATAAAAGAGATTGTATTTATACCTGTTTATCTTTCCTTTGCTTCTTTGTAGGTTTTCTTTTGTGCTCTACTATATATTTTGTATTTTTTTTCTTTCTTCCCATTGTCTTTCTTCTCCCCCAAGCAGACTACAGTTAAGCATGGATATATTTATATAGATGGATATAGATACACACACATATATATATGCATGTACTTACACCTACATATATACATATATGCCAAATATATAGACATATTCTCTCACACACATAGATTAATATACACACACCTACCTGCATACACATAGATATATACACACAAGCACATGCAAATACCTACAGATACACATGCATGCATGTACATACACACATACATAAACCTACCTGCATATAGAGAGAATATACACACATATATATACACATAAGTATGGGTGCACACATGTATGTATAATGATACACACATATGTATGCATACACATGGACGTGCATAAATCTAAAACCATATTAATATGGCTGACATATTTCTCTCTTGACTGAATTTTTAAATCAAATTTTCCTTCTTTTAGGTTCTTCATCCCTCTATCTCTCTTTTCCCCTCACTTTTTTTTTTTCTTCTCTCTCCTACTCTCTCATTTTTCCTGCCCCCATTTCAAGTCCACATTTTAAAAAAGAATACTAAGGAATTACAAATAAATTCTACTGCTCAAATCCTTTAAGTATTGGACAACAGTTTCTACTGGCTAATTGCAGTGAGAAGAAAATAAAAGTGGAGGTGGGGAGTGCCTTTCCTTTGTAATCTCCATCTCAGGTGAATTTCTAATATGGAACAGGACCTAATTATGCTGCTTCTTCCACCAGAGACCGGTGACCTTATCTTTTCTCCTTCACTAGGACTCATGACATCCATTTCTTTAAAGACACTCCTAGTTGGGAAGTACTAGGCTCTTGCCTAATTCCAGCTTATTTAATATTTCTTACATTATCAGTGAGACACAGACTTGTCTAAGTTAAAACTTTGCTATGACTTTGGGACTTCTTGGCCCACAAATTACTACAGAATATGAAATCTGATCCAGAGGGCTCCCGCTTCTTTATTAACCACAGGGAGACATTCAGATTTCCCACCAAAGATCCAAGAAGAATCTTATCTCCTCCTAGCCACTCAGAGAGACTGAAACTCCTTTCCATGTCTCCCTGCTTCTCGGAATCCTCTATAATATGCATAGAGAATATGCGGGTTGATGGGGAAAACAGCAAAATGTACACACTCTCCAGTCAGCTAACACTAAAAGCTGAGAGGGAGCATAGTGATAAATAGAATCCAGCTGTTCGCTCCGGCTGGCCCTGTGGCCAGGGTTCACCATTGCCATTGCCGTCCAACAGCTGTTTGGAGCTAACCAGCACTTGGCTTTATGAACTATTTGGAATAATTCTATTTTCCAAGCAAGGAGTCCTGGGAGCCATCTGAGTCCTCTTGTATCTACATCAAAGCAGAAATGTGCTATTAATGCCACAGAAGGTCTCAAGTTTTCAGAGTCATGGAAGCCAATGTGCCAAACCACAAGCTAGCTATAGGACTTGTATAGGAAGGACTGGCAGGGAGAAAAGGCTGCCTCCTTGGGGTCAAAGATTATCTGCTTAAATTGTGCAACGAATCTCCTTTGAACAAATGAAGGCAGTGATATAGAACGCTGAAGGGGGAAGGATGCAGCTGAAGAGGGATTTTTCTCCCTTCCGGGCTTTCCAGAGCACAGGACTGAACCCTACAGAGATGTATCAGTAGAAAACTCTGAAGGAGCCCAGCTCCCACTTAGCTTCAGAACTTCTAAACCTGAGGATTTTCAGATAATAATAATTCAAGGAGGCTTGAGCCCCCTCCTTGTACATATTCTGGGTCTGAGTTTGCAAGAGCCTTCAATGAAATAGCCAACACTTTGTAACAGAATAGACAAGTAAAGAGTAAAGAATGTAAAATCTTAGATTTGTTCTCCATTCCTCATGGAAAGAGAGGGACACTCTCTTGTTTGACTCACTGTGTGACCTGAGAAGTTCATTTAACCCCTACTGCCTTGCAAAAAGAAATAAATAAGAAAACTTATTTCAACTGAGAAAAATGTATCATCTATATGGGAGGTGATCCATCCAATCTCCTCTCAGCTTGTGTTCAGTAGCCAGTTTGACCAGTAAGTGACATTGCTGTCCCCAGCCTCATTCTATTCACAAGGGTGAATTATTCACTATTGGAGGTAGTGGCTGACCCAATGCCCCCCAAGTGTCCTTAGTGGAGGCTCTCCCATTCTCTGCAAAGCTCAGAGATCTTGTTCCTCTGTGTTCTCCTCTTGATCCCTATGATTTGGAATTGAAAGCTGTCTACACTGCTTTACTTGTCACCATTCATTACTTCCCCATGCCCACCCACTCTAATCTTGCTTATGTTCTCTTTCCATTGCTCCCCGAGGAACTCCATTCTATGGTGAATAAAGTGCCCTTCAGAGGAGACCCCTTCCTTTTACAGGAGGAGATCTCTTCCTCCTCCTTTGCTATCAAGGAAAGGGGACCCCCCCAGATATTCTCCCTAATACAAATGTTCCTTCTCTCATGCCCACTTCTGTGTTTGGACAAATAAGCTTCCTCTTTCTTCCCCACCAGCACTTCCAGACCACCCCCTTCCTCTACAAGCACTCAGCAAACTTTCCTTCCAGGTTTATTCCATCCGGATTTAGTAGCTTATTGATGTCCTTGTCACACTCCTTCACCTTGCCTCCAATCATCATTTCTATTCCTCTTCCCCTTCCTTCCTTGTAGCTGCTATTCTCACCCCTATTTTAAAGATGAGGAAACTGAGGCAAGTAGAAATTAAGTGACTTGATCTGCGTTCTTGATTAAGTGCCAGATCTGTGTTCCAGCAGCAAAATTGGAACTCAGGGAAGGCTTTACCCCCACCCCCAGCACACTCTCAGCCTTTCATACTGGAAATAGAGAATGCCTTTCTCCTTCATTCCCTCCCTCCTTCCCTTCCTTTGAAAAGCCATGTTACCAAGAAGATGCTAACTTGAGTGGATAAAGAGAGTTTTATCTCTCACCAGTTCCCTACACCTCTAAAATCTCAGTCTTTAGGCCTAGGTAGGAAATAGAGAATGTCAAAGATCACCCTGTCCCCATGTGAATTTTGCAATTAGAAGGGGTTTGTTTCCTCATTTTAAAAGGGCTTGAAGACATCTTCTTGAAATCAAAGGAAACCCTTTGCTAATTCTGTTCTACAGGGAGCTCCACCAGATGCCAGGGAATTGGGTATTTCCAGAGCCGACCTAGCAGGGCCACAAGACAATTGCATTGGCCAAATTTCCTAGAAGATGTTTAGAGTCTCAGGGCAAAGATTCATAAAATCCACATGTAGCCATTCCAAGGGGATGCAGGGACGGTGAAAAGGACGAACTATAAGAAATATAGTTCCCATCCTCATCATTCAGAAAGAGGCCCCACGTTTGATAGGAATGGAAGTCTGTCTGCTTCCGACTTCCTGTCCTCCTTCAGCCCATGCCCAGCTTCCTAGGGTAGATCTATTCAAGGGAATCTCCCAACCATGTGAATGGAACGTATTTCATCTAGAAACACTACATGGCTATCCTATGGGGGGGAGTCAATAAATCTCCTTCACTAAAGAGCTGCTACTAGAGATGGATGGCGCTGAGAGATGTGAGCGGTTTCATTTAGACAAACACTTAAAAAGTTCTGGCTCCAAACCTTGGCAATCTATAAATCAAAACAAAAAAACCACAGAAATAAGCATCTTGAGAGATTAGACGAAGATCTGAATTCCGCCTGAGCAATACACGACAAATAGAGGAACACCACAGTATTTCAACATTGCCATGTCTGATCCCCAATAAAATAGGACTGAGTCCTGCACAGCCATGGACTACAGGTCCTTGATGTATTTTATTGTTTTGCTCCAAGTTTCTTCTGGCTGTTAAACCTAATCCACAATGTACAGATCAAGTTCCTCTCTATATAAAGATGAATGTGTACTTTGCCTCTGTTAGCAAGCCCTTCCCCTAAATTACATTTTTTACCTAGGCCTAAAGACTGAGATTTTAGAGGTGTAGGGAACTGGTGTGAGATAAAACTCTCTTTATCCACTCAAGTTAGCATCTTCTTGGTAACATGGCTTTTCAAAGGAAGGGGAGGAGGGAGGGAATGAAGGAGAAAGGCAGGGAGGAAGGAAAGAAAGAAGAATAGAAAGAAGGAAAGAAGGAAGGGAAGGAGAGGAAGAAAGGAAAGAAGAGAGAAAGGGAAGAGGAAGCATTCACTACTAAACACCTACTATGTACTGGACATGGTGCTAAGTATTTTACTCTTTTCTCATTGGTCCTCACAACTGTCTTCCTATTATTATACCCATTTTACAATTGAAATTATTGAGGCAGACAGAGGTTAAATGACTTTCCCAGAGTCACACAGCTAGCAAAGCTCAGAGGCTGGATTTGACCTCAGGCCTTCCTAACCCCAAGCCCATCTTTTTATCTACAGTGTCTGGGCTACTAAGAGGGTAAATGACCTACCTAATGTCAGAGGTGCAATTTGGATCCAAGTCTTCAGGGCATTGAAGTCAATTCTCTGTCAGATACATCATAGTATACACAGCTCTTAAATCAGGGAAACTTTCATTCCCTTGTGACCTTCTAATTCTTTAAGAGAGCAGAGTATCCGGCACAAGTCCAAAATGCGAGCCATGGATGAGTGGACATCATCCCCCATGAAGGCAGAAACCAGATTACGTCCTCAGAGTTGTGCAAGAGACTTTGCCTATAGATAGACGGCTCCTAATAGCCTCAGAGGAGTCTAGAACCTTTTCTTCTCAGGACTCTGACTTAGATCCCAAGAACTGCTTACTGACTTGAAATGACTTAATTTGAATTGAATGTTAGAAAGGGGTCTACTTTCTCCAGCAAAGATCAAAAAGAAATGAGACAAAAGTTGGGACTTTTGGGGGAGTTGTGCCTAGAATTGGCCTTTGCATGTAAAGAGTTAATTTAATTTTATTTCATTTATTAAATGCCTATTATATGCCAGACACTAAGTGCCATGGATACAAAGAAAGTCAAAAGCTGGTCCCTGATCTCTGAGAACCCATGGAGTAATGGGAGAGATAATATGCTAATCACTGCAATGGACAAGAAGAATGGGAGATAGCCATGTGGAAGATGAGACTGAAGGTGTCACTTCCAGGGAGCCAAGAGGGAGAGACAAGGAGGGTGATTATCCCAGAATTCCACGGAGGGACATAATGAAAATGTCAGACTCTGGAGATGGAGCCCTATGTGGCGTGTGAGGAATAACCAGCAGTAAGCAGAGTTCCTGACGACGACCAAGGTCAAAGGAGGCTGCCAGGGGAAGGCCAGCCTGTGAAGGGCTTGTCGGCCAAACAGGATATTTATTTGATCCCAGAAATGTTGGGGAGCCACTGGACTTTGCTGGGAGGGGAAGGAGCAGTAATCTGGACACATAGAATTCCATTTTATCCAGTGTCTTCTTTTTATAGATAAGGAAACTAAGTTCCAGGGAGGTCAAAGTGATTCCCTAGCAAATTAGTGACAGAAGGCAGAGGATCATAGTTCTAGACCAACCTTCCTCAAACTTCTTAGTCTCAGAACCCCTTTACTCTCTTAAAAACTATTGAAGAACCTTTCCTCCAATCAAAAGCATAAATTTTATATATATATATATATATATATATATATATATTTATACAATGTATCTGGTGATATGTACTATATTAGAAAGTAAACATCTTGGTATTGATAAGGAAATAGTTTTGACAAGGCAGTCCCTCTCAAAGAGTCTTGAAATCCTTGGCCAATATTTTGAAAGTCAACAATAAAGAGAGAAGAAATGGCAAATGTCATCTAATCAAAATATCTCTTCAGGAAACAAATTCCCAGTAAAGTGCTAATGTACTAGGGTTTCCATGGAGAGCAAATAGTGGAGCTGGGTTTAAAATCCAAACCCAGTTTTTCCCCCATTCTTCCATAAATCCACTGTCCAGTTCTGTTTCTTAGAAATCCATGCAGATTTGGCCTGCAAAGGGTCAGATCTGTTACATTCAATAAAATGTTGCTTAATTTATTGAGGATCTCCCTGCTGTGTAATGCCCCAGTCAAGTTTATTTTCAAAATTTAATAAAACATAAAGGTTTGAGAGATGATAGGGAATGCTTTGGTAACGAAGCAGTTTAATTGTCCGTCTAATTTGGGTAGTTTGTGGAGTTTGGGGATCTGAAAATCCTAAATTCTTTTGAAAGAAGCTGCAATATTTTAAAAATAAATGATGGGTGATGATGTTTGCTTTCCTTTCTTGACCAATGTCCAGTACAAGGAGTTTGTAAAAAGAGCTCTTTTTGCCATTACCCACTGAAAGCTAATGTGTGCCATCTGGTGATGGGTTTACGAATTACACACCTGCCTGATATTAGATATTCTAATGCACTGTGTTGTGGATTATAAGAATGATGATCAATTCTGTAGTGCTTTAGGGTTTGCTAAACACTTTACAAATACTTCACTTTATCTTCCCAACAAGCCTAAGATGCCAGGACTATCCCATTTCACCCTCTTTTAGAGATGAGGCAACTTTGGCTTGCCAGGATCACAAGAGTGGTGTGAAATGTGCTAGAATATCAAGAGGACCCTGATATTATTGAACCCTTATTTTATTCCAATCAGCATCGATCAGTTTCTCTGATTGCATAGGGGTAGTAATTATAAATTCTGATATTAGACTTTAGAGCTGTGAGCCGCTGATTGTAAGTTTACTTGTTTAACCACAGGAAGCTAACTAGAGACCCTCCACCCTTGTTTTTGCCTAGTTAGGCTGACCAAGGGGTGACAAAGGGGACTCAGTTACAAGGAAAGCCCCTAGCTATTTTTGTTGCCCCTCATTTCTGATCATCCCTCTCTTGCTCCAAATGGGGAAATGACCATGAGCACTTGGCCAGCGAGTGACCCTGGTTGCTGACCTGAAGCCTGCCTTTCTACCAGCCATGTATCTACATGTTTTGTTTATCATCCCAACCTATGGGTGTGCTCATCAGTCAAGGTAGCCTGTTGAATTCTGCCCACTCACTTCTTTGTCAACCGATGGGATTCTGTATTTTGTGTGGACTCTCCTGGAGGTTTTAGGACAAAGTCTATCGATGAGATTCCATATTTTTCGTTTGCTTCATCTGTACTGTGTGGGTATCAATCCCCATAAAACTAAAGCTCAGCAGAAAGGGCACATGTTTGATCCTGAGCAAGATCTGAGGACCACTTCATTAGAGGGGGCAAAAGACCCCTGAATAAGGTGCCATTGGCTCAGAACTCTGCCGCAGTGATTTTGGATGAGACAACTTTGGATCCCACAGAACTCGGGTCTTTCCTGACTCAATTCTAGAACTCCATCCATTTCTCCACCCAGCTTCCTTCTTACAGAAAAGTTAATAAATATAGATCTGGGCAGGTATTTGGAGGTCACTTATTCCTAACTCCAAGATACCCAATGACCCCTCAGCATCTCAGAGTGGTAGAAGTGGCTGGGACCTTCACAGCTGTCCAGAAATCCCCCCCAGCTAACAGTCCTGGCAGCAGTCATCTGGAACCAATGGTACACCTTCAGTGAGAGAGATCCCATGTTTTTCCAAGTCCGTTCCTTCATTTCACCCTTTCCCAAGGTCAGACCTGAAGGGGACTCTTTCCTCCTTTCAACATGGACCCCAATTCTGCTTTTGGGGACTAAGGCTCTCCTTAGCAACATCCTCCAGCCTGACTCCTCACAAGGCTAAATCTCCATCCTTCCTGCAATCAGTCCTCATGGGTCCCAATCTGGTGGCTCTCCCCAGCTCTGGGGGCTCGCCAGCATGTCAATGTTCTTCCCTCTCAGTGGCACCAAGGGGCAAGTGCTGAGCTCTCTGGCAGCTGTACTAGGCACAGGACAGCAGGGAAATCCTCTCCTCTATCCTGGAAGCTCTGCCCAACCTCCTGCAACCCAAAATGGGGCAGGGAGGACAGGGATGGGCCCCTTCTAACTGTAAACAAGCCTGCCATGTCCTGGCTGCCGATGGCCCTTCTTCGCCAGCCATGGATCCACTGGTGACTATGTCCTCTGTGGCCCTCTTCTTTGTTCCTCCTCTCGTGCATAAGCCGTTCCCCTCCAAGTCATGGGGACATTGGGCCTTAAACGCTGGATCTGATTCCTGCATTTTGGAGCAGAATCACTTCTGAGAAGATGGTGTGCTGTTATAGAATCCATGCATCGTGTATGGTGTTATCTAGAGAGACATATGTGTGTATAGATACAGATACATATGTACATACACATTGCTTTTATATACTGATGAAATATTCATTTGAGATACAGATAGGAATAAATGTGTGTGATGTTGTACAGATATAGATAAATATGTATTTATGCATGCACATTTCTTTTATATTGATCAAATATATGTCCGATACATATAAGATTACATAGGCATGAATGACAGATTATATATAGATAGATATACATGTGGGTAATAGGTGTAGACAAAATATCTCTATACATTTTTATTTTGACATTTTAGTTATACATTTTTTATTGACGAAATATACATTTGAGATAAAGAGAGGAATATGTGTAAGATGTATTATATGCATAGATATAATTATGTATGCATGCATTCACATTTATATTGATGAAATGTATATGTCAGATACATATAAGATTACATAGGCGTGTGTATATATACATATACATGTGTGTAATAGAGAGATGTGTAATAGAGAGACACATATGTACATACACATTATATTGATGACATATACATTTGAGGTATATAGGAATAAATATGTGTATGGTGTATTAGATGTATAGATATAGATAATTATGTACGCCTGCATTCACATTTATATTGATGAAATGTATATGTCAGATACATATAAGATTACATAGGTGTGTATATACATGTACATGCATGTAATAGAGAGACACATATGTACATACACATTACTTTATATTGATGATATATACAGTTGAGGTATATAGGAATAAATATGTGTATGGTGTATTAGATGTATAGATACAGATAAATCTGTACATACATACATGCACATTTCTTTTATATTGTTCAAATGTATATGTCAGGTGCAAATAGAATTAGATAGGCATGTATGATGGATTATATAGAGATATATTCATGTGTGTATAGATATAAATACATAGGTGCATACACATTGCTTTTATATTGATTCAATGTGTATGTCAGATACAGATAGGATTACATAGGCGTGTATGACAGATTTTATATACATATTTACATGTGTACATAGACACAGATACATATGTACATACACATGCACAATGCTTTTATATCGATGAAATATACATTTGAGATATAGATAGGATTAAACATGTGTGATACATATATATGTGTATGGTGCACTATATGTATAGATATAGATCATTATGCATGCATGCACGCACATTTCGTTTATGTTGATGAAATGTACGTCATATATATATGTATATATATATATGATTACATAGGCGTGTATGCTGGACTATATATACATGTGCGTGTGTGTAATAGAGATAGACACACATGTACATACACGTTACTTTTATATTGAAGAAATATACATGTGAGAAACAGAGTATTAAATGTGTGTGACATAGATAATTACGCATGCATGCACGCACATTTCGTTTATCTTGATGAAATGTATATGTCAGGTGCAGATAGGATTATACAGGCGTGTATGACGGATTATGTAGAGATATAGACGTGTGCATATAGATACATACACATGCACATTTCTTTCATATTGATGAAATATACAGAGAGGATTACATCTGCGTGTATAATGTGTTAGAGACATACATGTGTGCATAGATGTAGATACATATGTACATACACGCACACTTTTTATATTGATGAAACGCACGTGCCAGGTAACAGGGTTAAAGAAGCGGCACGTCTCCTATATGTAAGTTACATGTGCTATTACAGCCGTGCACATGGACATGGATTTAGCCACAAGTCTGTCCGGCTCAGCGGACAATGCTCAGGAGCACGGAGTTCGAATCCCACCCCAGACCTGCTTAGCATCGAGATTTGGGGCCAGTCCCTTCACCCTGCTGGCCTCAGTTTCTTCCTCTGTAAAATGGGCTGGAGGAAGAAATGGCTCTTCCAGGGTCTGGACAAAAGCATAAAAGAGCCTGGGGGCAGGCGGCACACACAGACTGCGGTCGGCAGGGGGCGCGTAGCTCCCGCAGCCTCCCGGAGGAGTAGCCTGCCTCCAGCCGGCCCCGCCCAGTTCTACAAGGCCCTCCAAGCTCGCGCACTTGAGACCAAAAGGAGGAAGAAGAGGGAGAGGGAAGAAGAGGCGCCAACACACTTCCTCGCGCATGCTCCATATTTGTCCTGGGATCCGCGATACGTGGGCGTCCCCTGGTGGCGGCACACCCGCCCCGCCGCCGCGCTCCTGCGGCTCCTCGTGACGCACCAGCGAGGGGCGGGCCTCAGAGGGTCACGCTAACGTTCCCGTACGCGCGGCGCCGGTTGTGACGTCAGCGAGCCGCGCCGGGCCCTGCCGGGGCTGAGGAGCTGGTGGAGCTTTGGCGATCGCATGGCGGCGGCCGGGGCTCCGGGCCCTGGTTCCGGCCTCCAGCTTCCCACCTTCGCCACTGCCTGCGCTCTGGTGAAGCCGGGCTCGTGCCTGAGCGTGGGTCCGCACCGGCGGCACGTGGCGCTGTCGCCGCGCTTCCTGGACCGCAAGCGGAGCGGCCTCCGGCAGCTGCTGGACCAGGAGCTGCTGCGCTACTCGGAGAGGTGGGGCCGCGTGCCGGGGGGCAGCCTGGGGGCGGGGCGGAATCCTCTGGCTGAGCGGGGGGAGGGAGGGAGGGGGGGAAGTAATTGGGGGAGGGGACAGGCTCCGTCTCCCTGGGCAACGAAGGGGGCAGTTTGGAGGCAGGTCCTTGCCCCCCCGCGGCCTCTCATTGCTGCCCTCTCCCCTCAGCCTGCGGGGCGTCCCCGTGGCCTATGACAACCTGCGGATCGTGGGCGAGCTGGGCGACATCTACGATGACCAGGGCCACATCCACCTCAACATCGAGGCCGACTTCGTCATTTTCTGCCCCGAGAGGGGCCAGAAGCTCCTGGTACGTGTGGGCGGAGGCAGCCCCGTCACCTGTGGGAGTTTGAGGCTCCCCCCCCTCCCCCATCTTCCAGAGGAGGAAACGGCCCCGGGGGGGTGGGGGGGAAGAGGGACTGGGGCAGTTTTCCCCTGGGAGGAGGAGACCCCTGGTGGCGGGCTCTGAAGCCTGGGGTGCTTGGTCGCCTTCAGCTTCCGGGTTCTGCGCGCTGGCCGCTTGCAGGCCCGAGGGCGGGGAGCCCCGAGTTCAGGGCTGCGTGGGGTCTGCGCCCCGCTGGCGCCGGCAGGCTCTGCACGCCCCCCACCCTCCCCGACTCCTGTGTGGGCACGGACTTTGTTCACGAGTTACTGTCCCCGGGAGGGCGGCCACCTGCTGTCATGGGGGGGTCACTTAGGTTGTGAGGGAGGGTCCGGCGGTGGCCACCATTGCTCCGGCTCACGTGCTCATCTCTCCAGGGCAAGGTCAACAAAGTGGCCCCCAGCCACCTGGGCTGCCTGGTGCACGGCTGCTTCAATGCTTCCATCCCCAAGCCGGAGCACATGGCCGCCGAGCAGTGGCAAGGCCTGCATTTCAGCGTGGGGGACGAGCTGGAGTTCGAGGTGGCCCGCCTGGACTCGGACGCCGCCGGCGTGTTCTGCATTCGGGGCCTGCTGCTGCTCAACAGGTGGGTGCCGGCAGTGGGGGCTTCCGCGGTCCCTTCTCGCTCTTGGTGCAGCTGGGTTCTCCCCCTGACTAAAGGAAAAGCCTGTTTTACGAGCTGGAGCAGAGCCTCGCTGCTTGTCATTTAGCTCCTGATCAGCCCCAGGTCAGACCTGGCCCCAGCCTGCGCTCCCGGGCCTGGGAGAGAGCCAGGATCTGACCCCGCCCCAGATGTGCTCCCTGCAGTGGCCGGGGATTTTAGCTTTGGGCGTCTCAGTCGGAGGGAAGACTCTGGGAAGCGCTTGTGGTCTTTTCCCGGTCAGAGCCGCGTGAACGGGGCCGCCCCAGCCCCACAGAGCGGAGCCCTGGGCCTTTTCCTGCTCCAGAGGTCTTCAGAGTGGGAGAAACCCGGGCCTTGGGCTCGGCGGGAGTCAGCCCAGTCCTCACGTTCTTGGTGTGGGCCTGAGAAGTCCCAGGTCGTGGGCTCCAGAACAAGTTTGAATCCCGGAGCCCTCCCCTCCTGGTGCCTCTGTCCCCCAACATAGGCCTCTTCCTCCTGGGAAAATGAAGGCTCTGCATGGGAATGGCGGATCAGAAAGAAGGGGAATTGGACATACCGGCCGTGTGGGTGGTTAGATCAGGAGCAGGCCTGTGTCTCTCCCTATTTTCTCTTCAGGCCTTCTCTCCACTATAACGACATCTTCCAAACGTGGAACCTTCCAGGGCACTGCGTGGGAGCTGGGAACCTGGAGGGTCTCAGGCTGATGGGAAGTGGGGGGCTGGCTGTGGGGGCAGCCGTTGGTGGGCCTGGGCCCTCATCTGGATGCTCAGGGACGCCTCCCAGTGCTCACTGACCCCTGTCTGTTTTTCACAGCTTGCCACCCGCCGGCTCTGCACTTCCCAAAGGCTCTGGGGACGTGAGCAGCGAGGCCGAGCCTGGAGCAGAGGGAGAGAAGCCAAAGAAGAGCAAGAAGGTGCTGAAGCAGTCCTGCTTGGCCGGGGGCAACCCACCGGCCGCTGCGCCTTCGGACGAGGCTGGGGCCGCGGAGACTGACGCCCCTGCCCAGGAGGCTGAGAACGAACTGTGTGAGGAGCAGGAGCCTCGGACGAAGAAGAAGAAGAAGAAGAAGCATCGAGAGGAGCAGGAGCCGCTGGAGCTTGACCCTCAATGCCAAGCCAGCGACTCAAGCGGCTACCAGAGTGACCCCCAGAAAAAGAAAAAGAAGAGAAAAAGGCCCAGTGATGAGCCTGAGGATGCTGCGGCCCCGGAAGAATTGCCGAGGCCAAAGAAGAAAAAGAAGAAGAAGGAAAAGGAGTGAGGTCCCTGTGGGCTTGGAGAAGGTCAGGGCAGACATGCCCTCTGGCCTGGCGGGAGGAAGGAAATGGCTCCCTGGGAATGGCTTCAAATCAAGGGTTGCTCCTGCCCAGAGGGGTGGGGCCCAGGGGTCATGTCCGGGCTCTCCCCAAGCCTGAGGAGCCTCCAAGGTGAGAATAGGAACTCTTTTTTTGGAGGCTTCTGTGTGTGCCAAGGAGAGACCGCCTTTCCCTCCTTCCTTTGAACAGCTTGGCAGGAGCCAGGGAAAGTACAAGCCTGTCTTCTCGGGAGCCCCGCGGTGGCAGGCTGGTCAAGGAGCTGGCATCCCCCCTCATAATCTAGAGGGAATTTAATGTCACTCAGGATTACCCTCATCTCTGGGCACATCAATAGCTCCCATTTCTTAATATGTCGGGCTGTGCAACAATCACATGTGGCCCTCACAGTAATTCTGAGAGGAAACTGGGCTCTGAGAAGCCAAGAGATTGTACAGGATCAGCTAGTCTAAGTCAGGCTGTATTTGAATTCAGGGCTTCTTGTCTGAGGCTAACTTTAAACTCAGGTCTTCCCAAGCCCAGGCCCAAAGTGCTTAACCACTGTGCCTCTGTGCTGCCCTAACTGTGGTCCTCAAGTTAGGCTTTACATTAAGAAAACTTGAGAAGCAGATAGAATAGGGTAAGACTAGATTTCTAGAGTATTCATTTTTGTGAAAAGATTGACCGCAGGATTATTTTTCATTGTCATATTTTTAAAACAGGTTTTCATTTAAAGAAGTTTAATTTGTGTGCAACTTTTCTGAAGTAGGAAGGAATTTCTTGTGAAAATTAAGGTATGTGTGTACATTCTAATAAAAAGCTAAGTGCTTTGCTTTGGGGTATATATAAAATATGTATATATAGGTCTACAAATCTCAGTATTACTAAAGTGCCTTTTAAATTGGATGTAAAATAAAAAGATATTCTTTTACTTAATTTAGCTCCTTCTTTTGTACTGTCAATTTCATTGGGAGTTTAAGTATGCTTTAAATTCTGCTACTATCTAACCAGACAGGATCAATAAATAAAGGTGAGAAGCAGATAGTGTAACTTTCATAGTGGAATTTGATTTTTAAAAACATGATTATGATTCCTGAGAGTTAATGTGAGAAAAGAGTTCATCATTATCTTTAGATATTCACAGAGGTTGATGATTCTTCCATGACTGGCAGCTCTTCTTAATCCAATGCCCTTTTGTGTTTTAGGTTTTGAGAAGAAATGGATTTAGGGAAGACAAGGAAAGAGTCATAGTCACCAGAAGGAGCTTGACTCCTCTGCCGTGGTCAGGTGTGTGTAGACAAGGACCAATGAGCTACCCAGAACAGTGGCCATTTCTTTTTGTGGAGGTCACACCAGGACCTTTGGTTACTAAAGTCCGTTGAATTAAATTCTTTGAATTATAAATCTTATTTCCATATTTTCTTCAGTTGACTTTTTTCCTGATACAAATAGAGGAGTCTCACATGCTATTGATCTGAGGACCTGAATTTGACTGTTACTTTCTACTTTACCAGCTTAGGAACTAGAAGTAACTAGTTTCCCTGCTGAGCTCCTTCATTCAAAGTATTTATAGATCATCTGGGAAATAGTTATTCTAGTTTGCAAGTTGGTTTGGTCTGGTCACAAGAATATTTGGACAAGCAGCTGGTTTATAATAAACATTTTTATTTAGCACAAAAGCAGCATAACCTGAAATGTAGACCTCCCAGAGAGATCAACACATGAGAGGAGTCAGAAAAATGGGGGACAGGTTCATTGTCAAAACCAGTGCTGGTTTTAAGTACTGGTTAAGATTAATGGGCATATTGTTAAGATTAACTTAACCTTTGGCAAGTTAAGGTCAAGAGGAAATGAAAATCTTGAAAGAAGGGACCGTCAGTCATGTTCCATTAAATCAATAGTAGCCACTGGTTGTAAACATAATTCCTACTGCCTTTTGACTTCAGTGAGGAAAATGTCAAATTAGTATTTTCTTTTGCTGATTTTTACTATATCTGATGTTTGTGGTTGAGCTCATTATAGCCTAATCACTGAACAAGCAGAATACTTATTGGATGTGATTGTCTTCAGGCATTTTTGACCTTGGGCAAATATAGCTATGTAACTGTAGTCAGGGAGTTTCTGTATTTATAAAGTTGTAATTGTGACAAATTAATAGTGAGTAATAGTAGCATTCATGGAAAACTACTTTGTATGAGCAAATGAAAGAAGCAAATTACTATAGATCATATTTTTCTTATTTCTAGAATCTTTCATCTGGGCCTTCTGCCAACTTCAATGTTTTAGAATAAACAAATTATAACTGTGACCAAAATGAACAATATTCTCTACAGAACTTGTGACGAGAGGTTTGTTTGTGTTCCACCATCACTCTAAAGCAAGACATATTTGAAAATGGTGGGTTCTGGCTGCCCTGCAAGCCTGGATGATGTTGCTTTTAATCACAAATAGGGTCTATTAATAGGACAGGTGTACATTAGGAAGACTTGCCCAGAAAAGGTAACAGCAGGGAGGACCTCTAGAAGTGAGAACAGCCAAGAAGACCCAACCATCCAACATCTACACTACTTGACAAACTATGGGTAACAAGGGCAACTAGAGAGCAGAACTTCCAGGCTTTCATTGATGTCGATGGTAGTCAAGTCATATGTGCCCGCTCGCCTTGGACAATTCTATCCAGGTCTTGCATTGCTTAGTCCCACCCTGTTTCAGGCCACATATCCCCAGACAGACACATTCAAAGGATCTTGCTGTCCTGAGGGAGTCCTTGGTTTCTGGGATGCTTCTCCTCATGGACAGTCACAGATCTCTTTGGCAAGTAGTCCGTCTCCATGTTTTGTGCCTCCACCTGATGACTGTCAGCCAAGATTCTCTAGGTGTCTTTTAAGAAATCATGAATACTTTAGACATATACAGGAGGCGTGTCTTGTGAGAAGAGGGCCCCCAAAGTGGCCTTTGGCCTGAGTGAATCCAAGAGCACCAGAGTAGCAACTTCTGTTCTCTACATCTTTCAGGCAGCCATGAGAAGGTAAAGATGGGGTCAACCCTGAAATACTTTTTCCACAAGCCTCCTAGTGGATTTATACAGACTTTATTCCTAAACTCATTTGATCAAAAGTAGAGATAAATAAATCTTTATCTATAGATCTAAGAGTCATTGCTGTATTTTATTTTTCCTAGTTAACACAAATTCTCTCCCCATCCCTGTTGAAAAGGAAAAAATTTGAAGGTTACACATAGTCATGTAGAACATTTCCATTTTAGTCTTGGTGTGAAAGTAGACCCCCACACACTAAAAAAAAAAAAAACCTCAAGAAAAAGAAAATATTTTTAATGTTTTTATTTGATAATTTTCTCTTTTACATTCAAAACAAGATTTTTACATTTTTTTTAATAATTTTCCTCCCCACAATTAAGAAACCACATGTGAAGTTATGCAAAACATTTCTATAATAGTCAAATTGTGAAAGAAAACATAGATCTCCCATCTTAATGAAAACAAAAACCCTCAAGAAAAATAAAAATAAAAAAACTTCAATCTGTATTCAGACAATCAGTTCTTTTTCTAGATAAGTTTTTCATAGCAAAGTCATTCACAGCTGGTCATCCCAGAAAATTGCTATTATTTTGTGTATAGTACATTTCACTTTGCTTGAGTTCATGGAAGAATTTCCAGGTTATCCTGTTATATTTTGTTTTATTTTTTAATATCCCATCACCAACACCACAGTTTGTTGAGGCATTCCCTAATTGGTGATTATTCTCTCAAATTTCCTATATTTTTCCCCTGAGAAGAGAGCTGCTGTGAATAGTTTTTGTACATATAGGTCATTTTCCTTTGTTTTGTTTCATTTTGAATCTCTTGCCTAGTAATGGTGTCAGGTCAAAGAAAATCCACGAATTTATATCCCTTTGGGTATAGGTCATATCTTTTGATCATTTATCAATTGGGGGAATGGTTCTTTTTATAATTTTGACTCAGTTCCCTTTATATTTGAGAAATGAGACCTTATCGGAGATACTCGCTTCGAAATTCTGAAAGAAAATTTTAAAAAGTATGTTTCAACCTGTATTCAGACACCATTTTTTCTCTTGGTAGTCAGCCATTTTTTTTTTATTTGTCCTTAGAGTTGTCTTGAAGTATTGTGTTGCTGAGAATGTCTAAGTCATTCATAGCTGATCATCTCGTAACATTGCTGTTAGTTTGTAAACAGTGTGTTTCATTTTGTATCAGCTCATGGAAGGCTTCACGGTTTTGATAATTTTGTATAGCACAGTATCCCATCATCAAATAACCCCAGCTTTGTAGCCATTCACCAATTGATGGGCATCCCCTCAGCTTAGAATTCTTGTCACCACAAAAAAAAAAAAAAAAAAAAAAAACCTGCTATATAATATTATACATATAAATCCTTTTCCTTTTTGTTTTTTTATCTCTTGGGATTCTGACCTAGTAGTGGCATTGCTAGGTCAAAGAGTTTTCATGGTTTTATAGCCTTTGCGCATGGTTCCAAATTGCTCTACAGAAGGGTTGAATCAGTTCACAATTCTACCCGCCATGCATTAATGTCTTAAATGTTCTCCACCATTTGTCATTTATTAGATTGACTAAGAGGACAGAAGAGGTATGAAGTAGTATTTCAGAATTGTCTTAATTTGCATTTCTCCAATAGGACATTTTTTTTTTCCCCAGATGGCAATAGTTTTGATTACTTCTTTTGGAAACTATTTTTTAATCATTTATCAATTAGGCAATAACTCATATATTTGACTCATTTCCTTATATGTCTGAAAAATGAGGCCTTTATTGCTTCAAATTTTTTTCAATTATCACTATTTCCCTCCATCATATTCTGTTTATTCTGTTCTTTCTTTTCATTCTATTCTTCCTCAAAAATGTTTTACTTCTGACTACCTCCTCCCCCAATCTCTCCCCCTTCTATCACACACTCCCCTTTTCTTAGCTGCTCCTCCTACTTATCTATAGAGTAAGATAGATTTCTATGCCCACTTGAATGTGTATATTCCTTTTTGAGTCCATTTTGATGTGAGTACTCACTCCACACACATGCCATTTCCTCCCTCTTCTCTTCCATTGTAAAAAAGATTTTTCTTGCCTCTTTTGTGAGATGATTTTCCCCATTCTACCCCTCCTTTTCTCTTTTTACATTCCTCTCTCACCACTTAATTTTACTGTTTTAGATATCATCCCTTCATATTCAACTCATACCAGTGCCTCCTATTGATATACACTCCTAACTAAAGATGAGAAAGTTCTCATGAATTACAAGCATTATCTTCCCTTGTAGGAATGCAAACAGTTTAACTTTATTGAGTCCCTTTTCTCTTTCTTGTTTTCTTGTTTATGCTTATCTAGTCTTTTATTTGAAAGTCAAGTTTTTGATGGGTGGAGCCATGATGGCAGGGATTAGATTTTTGTCTAAACTCTTCTGGGTTTACTTCAGAATCTACACCAGATCTAACTTCTGAATGGATTTTGGAGTGAAGAAAGCACAAGTATTTGAAGATTAAAAATTTCCAGCAGAAGATATTTTAGAACTTCAGGAAAGATCTGTCTATTTTAATAGGGCAGGGGTGGGAGGCCGCCCAGCATAGGTACAGTGCAGGGAGGCCCAAGGCAGAGTGGCTCTGTGCACCAAGATCCTACTGGGATGCTCTTAATCAAAATACAGCAGTGTTGGCCACTCTGTCCTGATTCAGAAGCCAATTGAGTAGCAGACTAGCTATGAAACCTTCAACACAACTATAGAAAGGTTAGAGACTCAATAAAATTGAAAATGCTGCAAGCAGCCAGAAAGAAACAATTCAAATATTGAAGAGCCACAATCAGGATTACCCGGGACCTAGCAGCTTCCACATTGAAGGACTCTGGAATATGATATTCTGGAAGGCAATGGAGCTTGGACTGTGCTAAGAATCAAGTATCCAGCAAAATTATGCATTATCTCTCAGGCAAAAAGATGGACAGTCAATGAAATTATTTTTGATGAAAAGACCAGAGCTGAATAGAAAATTTGATCTTCAAATATAGAATTCAAGAGAAGCATAAAATGGTAAAAAAGGAAAGAAGAAAAAAACTTTTTTTTAAAATGGTAAAAATGATTACATCACAGGGGAAAATGGTATATTTCTTGAGAACTCTATTTTTTTTAGGGGTATTCTTAGAAGGTATAGGTATAATTTGACTTTATTATGATAACATAAAAACAAAATTGAGGGGAGAAGAGATTGTACTGGAAGAAGAAGAAAGGGGAGGTAAAATGGGGTAAATTACAGCACACGAAGAGGCAAAAAAGACCTATTACAACTAAAAGAAGGGAAGGGGATGACATTGTGTAAACCTTAATCTCTTCAGATTTTACTCAAAGAATATCAGTCATATGTAGTCTCACCCTATAGGGAAGTAGGAGAAAAGGGAAAGAAATGAGAAAGTCTAATAGAAGGGAAAAGGGATAAAAAGGGGGCAGGGGCTGCAAAAGAGAAAGGCAGACTGAGGAAGGTGGTGTTCAGAAGCAAAACACTGGGGAGGAAGGAAAGGGCAAAATAAAAGTATAACTTGGGGAAAATAAGATGGTGGGAAATACAGAGTTAGTAATTTTAGCTGTGAAAGTGAGTGGTATTAACAGAAGCAGATAGACTGGATTAAAAGTCAGACTCCTACAAAATCTTTATAAGAAGCACCTTTAAAGCAGAGTGATACATACAGAATAAAGGTAAAAGGTTGGAACAGAATCAATTATGCTTTAGTTAAAGCAAAAAAAAAAAAAAAAAAAAAAAAGGTAGGGGTAGCAAATCCTGATTTCAAATCAAGAAAAAATAAATATAGATGTAATTAAAAGAAAAAAAGAAGGAAACTATATTTTGCTAAAGGGCACCATAGATGCTAAAGTAAAATCAATATGTTACGTATATGCACCAGATAGTATAACATCCAAATTCTTAGAGACATGCAAGAACAAATAGACAGCAAAAGTATACTAGTGAGGCACCTCAAATTTACTCCTATCAGAACTTAGATAAGTTGAACCACAAAATAAGACAGGAGTTAAGTATGACAGACTTTGGAGGAAATTGAATGGGAACAAAAAGAGAAAAAGGGAAAAAAAAAAGAGAAAAAAAAGCAGTACATGGAACCTACCTAAAAGTTGATCATGTATTTGGGCATAAAAACCTCAAAATCAAATGCAGAAAGGCAGCAAGAGTAAAGTCATGTTTTTCAGATCATGATACTATATTTGCAAATATATTTTCCTTTTCTAGGTGCACCAAGGAATTAATTTCTTCAGTGAACTGATTCAGCCAGTTCAACTTAATTTTTTTTCTTCAATAATTTTTTTTATATTTCTTTTTCCTTTTGGCCAATTATACTTTTTGAGACATGTTTCTCCTCATTTGTATCTCTTACCCTTTGACTTATTCTGGGTTTTTTTTGTTTGTTTGTTTGTTTTTTTTAATGTATTTGCTTTCTTTGTCACTATTTTTGTATGTCATTTATTTACTGAACTGTTAAATCATTTTTCATGGATTTCTTTTATCACTCTCATTTCTCTTCCTAATTTTTCTCCTGCCTCTCTCATACTTGATTTTCAAATCTTCATATGCTCTTCTATGGCCTGAGGCAATTTACTATTTTCCTCAGTCTTTGAATAAAAGAGTTATCTTCTGAGTCTGTGTTTTGATCTTCTACTTGTTGACTATACTAACTTTTTAAAGGCAGAATCTTTTTTGCTCATTTTCCTATAATTTGTCTATTAACTCTTCCTTGAAATAGGGCTCTGTTTCTAGGCAGAGAGTGATCTGTCCTAAGCAGTTTTGTGTAGCTGTTTTCAGAGATATTTCAAGGTATCTGTAAGTTTTCTGTTATACTTAGGTGGTATCATCTAAGAAGAGGTATATTCTTTTGGTCTGTACTCTGGTCACTGAGTGACCACAAGCCCTCTTTTCTGCCCTAAAATTATAAAGAGGGTTCTCATTTCAGGCTGCAATCTCTGCTCCGTTAATGTTTCTTCTCACCCTGGCCACTCAGGAATGTGACAGAGATCCAAGTATGGACAAAGCAACAGAGTCCTCTTTCATTGTTATCAAAAAGACCCCTTTTATTTCCTAACTAGTTGTCTGACTCTCTTTCAATATGTGAACTGAGAGTTCCAGAAGCAGTTACTGCTGATTCAGTGGTTTCTAAGGCCTGTTCCTGGTTTGCTGGGACCAGTCAATGCTAGAGCAGCCTATGCTGGACTGTGCTCTACCCTCATCATGGTGCAATAGACCTTTCCTGTTGACCTTCTATGATGTTTTGGGCTTGAAAATTATTTCACCCCATCTTTTTATGGGTTCTTCCACTCCAGGAATTGTCCTTAGCAACATTTAAAGGTGTTCAGAGAGATTTAGGAGAGAGCTTAGGAAAGTCTCTGCCCTTTCTTTACCACCTTAGCTCTGCCCATCTTTTTCCTAACAATAAAATATAAGGTTCCTCTTTCAAGTTCATGACTTGGTTGGTTTTTGTTCTTGCTGTATCTTATCTCCCCCCCCCACCACCACCATTAGACAATTTTGTCCAGCTGTTTTTGGTCAAAAAAATATTCTTGGTAGACTACAGAAGTAAAATAAGATTTCAGGAATTCATCCATCTCATTTATGTAATGATCCAGAGCAATGTAAGGATTTTTTTTTTTTACCTGCCTGTCTGCCTACTAATTATAGAAATAATTATACAAATTACAAAATCCAGGAAAAATTATAAAGAGAAGAGAATATAGAAACAGATTTTGTTATTTTCTCTTTAAAGATGATTTTATCACTACTGATCAGAGAAATGCAAATTAAGACAATTCTGAGATACCACTACACACCTGTCAGATTGGCTGATGACAGGAACAAATAATGATGAATGTTGGAGGGGATGTGGGAAAACTGGGACACTGATACATTGTTGGTGGAGTTGTGAAAGAATCCAGCCATTCTGGAGAGCAATTTGGAACTATGCCCCAAAAGTTATCAAATTGTGCATACCCTTTGACCCAGCCATACTACTACTGGAAATACTAAAGAAGGGAAAGGGACCTGTATGTGCCAAAATGTTTGTGGCAGCTCTTTTTGTTGTAGCTAGAAACTGGAAGATGAATGGATGTCCATCCATTGGAGAATGGTTGGGTAAATTATGGTATAGGAAGGTTATGGAATATTATTGCTCTGTAAGAAATGACCAGCAGGAGGAATACAGAGAGGCTTGGAGAGACTTACATCAACTGATGCTGAGTGAAATGAATAGAACCAGGAGATCGCTGTACACTTCAATGCTGTATGAAGAGGTATTCTGATGGAAGTGGATATCTTTAACACAAAGAAGATCCAACTCACTTCCAGTTGATCAATGATGGACTGAAACAACTACACCCAGAGAAGGAACACTGGGAAGTGAATGTAAACTGTTAGCACTACTGTCTGTCTACCCAGGTTACTTATACCTTCGGAATCTAATACTTAATGTGCAACAAGAAAATGGGATTTACACACATATATTGTATCTAGGTTATATTGTAACACATGTAAAATGTATGGGATTGCCTGTCATCGGGGGGAGGGAGTAAAGGGAGGGGGGGATAATTTGGAAAAAATGAATACAAGGGATAATGTTATAAAAAAAATTGCTCATGCATATATACTATGGAAAAAAATTTCTAAATAAAAAAAGAGGAAAAAAAAGATGATTTTATATATGTGTGCATATATGTTTAGGTATGTGTATTATGCATACATACTCATTACACATACATACTATACGTATAAATTTCCTCCTTTAAATACAAACTAACTAAATAACAAATGTTCTGTATAGATCCTTGAGGCTTTTCTCAGACATTTTACATATGTGTGTATAACATGTATGTAAACATGGATGTTTATACATAAAATGATATGTTGTTGTGACGCGTGTGTGTAAATATCTATGGCATGTATATGCTATAAACACATTTTACATGCATATTTATAAACATCCATTTGAAATCCTGTGGTTTACAGATACAACTGTTGATATCTAGGAGAGCTTAAAGGTGTTTTTAAGAGGTTAAATACATCTTGTGAATAGGGATGATTACTTCTTTGTTTTTACAGTTCAGTTACCTAGCAGAGTGTCTTGCTCATCATAGCTGCTTCATCAGTACTTGTTAGTTGATAATATCTGAGAATTAAGAGTCAAAGAGGCTTTAAAAATGACCCAGGCACTCATTTTTTTTTTAAATGTTTTATTCATGCTTTTTGTATTTTCTACCACAGCCAAAGTTTAATAATCCTTCTCACATTTAGCCCTCCTTTATAATAATAAAAAAGAGTAGTTAAGCAAGACAAACAGACTGTATCTGACTGATAGTTTACTATTTTTACCAATTGGCCCATGAGGAAGACACATTTTAGCAAAGGTCCTTGTGATCTAAAATAAGATCTTGAACATCAAATGAATTGTCATCTCCTTTTTTTCTGTTTTCACTAACATTAGTGAAGTAATTTATGTAGCTCTGATCTGTATTTTTTAATATGATTCTGTTCATAGGCGTCTCCATTGATTCTTGTGACATGATGAGGTTCTATTATATTCATATACTGTGATTTGTTCCACTGTTCTCCATTCTATGGGAATCCACTTTTAGGGTTTTTGTTTTTGTTTTTGTTTTTTGCTATAAAATTAAAAAAAAAAACACACTTATGGATATTTTTGTATGTATTTTACCATTCTGGTTTTAAACTTTGTAAGTAAATTATCCAGTAAATTCACTGAGTCAAAGGGAATCCACAGTTCAGTACCTTTTTTTGTTTTTCTTTCTTCCTCTAAGTCCAAATTTTGTTCCAGAGTGGTTGGAGCAACTCATAGCTCAGTTTATTGATAGAATGTCAATATTTCTGTTTTCTTACAGGCCACTTCAATATGAAATATCACTTTTTATCATCTTTTAAAGTTTTCTTTGTGTGTATAGAACAGGTTGTCAAAGTCAAATTATTTTCATTAGCATTTTTCTTGTTACCAGTTTTGGAAAATGGTTGTAGTTGTTGATATTTTGCATGTCTTATTTTGAAATTTTTGCATCCTTATGCTATTGGAAGTATTCTAATTTAATGTATTTGGATCATTTCTGTGTATGTATCTTGTATATTGTGTTTTTTCTTCAGAAATATTTGAAGTAAAGATGTTTTCCTTACCTGACAGCTCATTATATTCTATTTTATTTAACCAAATGCTTTAAATTAAACTGTGTAATGGAAATTGTCTTTTATTGTTTCTTTTGTGATTTCTCCTACATCTTTTTTGGTTATGAATGTTTCTTCCATATTCTTTCCATAGTTGTGAAAGAAACTTCTTGCCCTACTCTCTTTTTGTTTTCTGTGATTTAACTACTCAACATGTATGGCTTACGATTTTAATTTCTGGGCTAAAATTATTATCTACCAATCTTTTGATTGGAAAACTTTTTTATATCAACAAATGGTTTTAATTATTATTGCTTTATTTTGTAATTTTTAATATCTGATAATGAGAATCACACCTTTTCATACTTTCTTCATCATTTCCCTTCAAGTTCTTGACATTTTTAGCCTGCATAGACTAGAAATCAATGTCTTTGACAATTGGGTTATTATAGCACTAAATGTGTTAATTAATTTAGGAAGTACCCATTTTATTAATTTGTGCAAAACACCCATGAATATCTCTTCAATTAGTTATTCTTTTATTTTTGCAAACTACTTTATAATTTATGTTCACAAGTCCTAGAAATGTCTTAATAGACTAGTTCTTAGGTATTTTGTTTATATTACAATTTTAAATGGAACTTATCTACTGTCATTTATTTGTGGTTTTGATTAATAGTGTGGAGATATGCTGATAACTATTTATTTGGGGATTTCCTACTTTTTTCAGAGCTTTTAGTTGATTCGCATTTTTAAAAATTCTCATTAATTTTTGCAAATTGTCATATCCTCTATAAAAATAATTTTATTTCTTTACCAATATCAGCTGTTTAACTAATTTCTTATTTCCTCTTGCTATTGTAGAATATCTACTGTTGTATCAAATAGTAATAGAAATGGTTGCTTTGTTACTGTATTTATGGGAAAACTTTGCATGTTTCCCCATTGCAAATACCTTTGTAGCTCTTGAATTTAGATGTATGTTGCTAATCACTCTACAACAGGCCTTTCCTTGCCTGTTTCAGTTTTATTTAAAATAATCCCTTACATGTTATCAAAAACTTTATGTATCTCACCCAGAGAAGAAACACTAGGAGGGGAATGTAAATTGTTAGCACTAATATCTGTCTGCCCAGGTTGCATGTACCTTCGGATTCTAATGTTTATTGTGCAACAAGAAAATGATATTCACACACATGTATTGTACTTAGACTATATTGTAACACATGTAAAATGTATGGTATTGCCTGTCGTCGGGGGGAGGGAATAGGGGAGGGGGGGTAATTTGGAAAAATGAATACAAGGGATAATATTATAAAATATATATATATATATAATAAAAAAATTAAAAAAAAAAAAAACTTTATGTATCTGATGATATGTCTTCTTATTGCTTTTGCTATTTCTAAGATTATTCAAGTTAATTGTTTTCATAATGTTGAACCATTTTTTGCCCTTAATGTGAATCCAACTTTGGTATAATGAATACTATGTAGTTTTATCACTGTAATACATGACCCTCTCCTGGCTTAGGAGAGAAGGGACTTCTGACAAGACAGCTGAAGGAGAGGTTGAATCCAAGCCTCTCCTTATTCTTATCATTCTCCAATTGCTAAAAAGCCACCAAATGTTCCAAAAAAAGAAAGAGGGCTGAAAGGAGAGGATAGAATGAAGCACATGGCAGGTAGATTGAGTGATAACTTCTCTTTGGCAGTGAGCAATAGAACATTTTCGATATAAGACATCACAGATGGACCAGAAGTAAGATTGTTAAAAAAGAAAAAGTTAGCAAACAATATAAAAAGAATGAGGCAGTTGATATTTGTGGACATATGCTTAGGAATTTAAGAAAATGCAATTTTAAAACACCTCAGTGAATTACAAAGTAAAGAAATGCAATCTGCCAGGCTCCTAGAGAAAAAAGGAGACCACTTTAAGAAACTCCAGATTATCTATGAAGAGAAATAAAATAAATAAAATTAGAAATAAAGATCAAATCAACTCAAACCTTTCATTATGTAAATGAGAAAAGTAGAATTTCAACTCAGGTCCTTTGATCCAACTCCAGCAACCTTCTTAAATCTTAAAATAGAAATCAATTGTTTGCTTACATTTTGTTTTTTTATTCATTTCCTTTCCTTGTTGACCGGATTTTTCTTGTGCAACAAGAGAATTGTATAAATGTTTACACATATTGGATTTAACATATTTAACATGTATAACATATATTGGATTGCTTGCCATCTAGGGGAGGAGGTGGGGGGAAGGAGGGGAAAATCTGCAATACAAGGTTATGCAAGGGTCAATGTTGAAAAAGTATTTGTGCATATGTTTTTAAAATAAAAAGCTTAAAAAAATAGAAATCCAAACCAAGAGGAGGAATCCATCTACAGTAAAAATAAGACCCTTTGGATTATTGCAAATGTTAATGCAATATAATCTCTTTTTAACATATGTAACTTGAGAATTCAAGCAGGAATTAATTTTCAAAATGGAGTCATCTGGACCAAATCATATATGACCAAGCACCCCTACTCCAAGACACCCTCAAAAAGCAATGGATCCCCCCTCCCTGGAAGCATTCTGGCAGAGCCAAGGTGGTTTATCTCTCAGATCACGTTACATGAGATGACCCCCTGAGTTTCTTCCCACTTCTAAATTTTATGAATACACATTCTGTGATACTAGACCAATAGAGATCCCAACCCATATATGAAGTCAGGTGCCCTTTCTGAGTCTTCTCCAGGCTGGTCCTCTTTTCTGCACAAAAGAGATTGTCATCAAGCTTGCCAGATGAGAAAAAAAAAATCATTTTATTAATTAATAATTGAATGTAAAAGGACAGAACTCTTGACAGCTTTTGGAGATCATCAGAGGCAATCCACTTAATGTTTGGTCCTTGTTTCTACTCAAGATGGGCTATCAGTGGCCATCCTTATAAAGACAAAGATTTTCAGATTTATTTGTTAGCAATGTTTTCCTCTCCTTTGACATTCACAGACATCTTTATTGCCTTGTTTTGCCTTCCATTTCTTGCATGTAAATGTCCCCCCCCCCTCATTTTAAGCCAGTTACCCTTTTTCCAAATTCTAGTGCAGAAATCCCTTATTGGGCACATTCCTTTGACAGCTTATACCAAATTCATGTGAATACCTCCAAGTCATGCATTATAAACATAAAGCCTAATTAAGAATCAATATTAAAGTCAACAAACACGCTGTTAGCCTGGATTTTCAGCATGAAAATCAAAGGCAAAGTCTGTGGAGGGACTGGTAATTAGTTCCACATTTGTTGGACATAATTTAAAAATGTGTTGGCACCCCTGTCTCAAGGATAAACTGGGACAAACTCCACTTGCCAGTTCTTGTTCAAAGAAACAGCCATAGCAGGTAAAAGATCAGTTCAAACAGGGCCATAACCGCTGGGAGTTTAAAAGTAAATAAAATGAGTTTATAATTTATGAGATGATGAGCAGCAAAGGAAAGAAATCTAAACATTCTGTTACTCAAAACACAAAAGCACTTCTGCCTCCTTTATTCCATATCCTGTTTATTCTGTGTCCTGCCATGTATTATGCTTTTCAGACCCACTTGTCTTGAGCCAGCCCCTTACTGGTACCTGGTCACAAGATTGATTCTAAACCAAAATTCCAGGCTTGTGGGTGTGCTTTGGTGCATGTGGGCCAACCCTTCCTGAATGATAAGGTGGTTCCAACTAACAATGTGTGGGGTAGACATCCACCTCCATTTCAGATACACCTTCTCTCACATTCCTGGAGATGAATAATTTTGGAAGGCTACAATTTGGAACTAGAAAGGGCTCATCCTTGTGGATTGTGGTGAAGATCAACATGATACCTTATGTAAAGAGCTTTGTCAGTGTTCAAGAGATGTTTAACCAAGAAATTGAAACCATTTCTAGTCAAAAAAAAAAAATACTATTGATTAGAGAAATGCAAATTAAGACAACTCTGAAGGTCCACTTCACACCTCTCAGATTGGCTAAGATGGCAGGAAAAGAGTCACAAGTGTTGGAGGAGATATGGGAAAACTGGGACACTGATGCATTGTTGGTGAAATTGTGATCAAATCCAACCATTCTGGAGAGCAATTTGGAACTATGCCTAAAGGACTAGCAAACTGTGCATCCCCTTTGATCCAGCAGTATTTCTACTGGGCCTGTATTCCAAAGAGATCTTAAAGGAGGGAAAGGGACCCACATGTGCATCCCTTTTTGTAGTGGAAAGGAACTGAAAACTAAGTGGATGCCCATCAGTTGGGGAATGACTGGATAAGTTATGGTATATGAATGTTATGGACAATATTGTTCTATTAGAAACGATCAGCAGGATGATGTCAGAAAGACTTGTGTAGACTTACATGAGCTGATGCTAAGTGTGAATAGAACCAAGAGAACATTGTACACAGCAACAAAAAGATGATCAATTCTGATTGACGTGGCTCTTTTCAAAAATGAACTGATTCAGGCCAGTTCCAATAATCTTGGGATAAAGAAAGCCATCTGCACCCAGAGAGAGGACGGTGGGAACTGAGTGTGGATCACAAGCTAACATTTTCACCTTTTCTTGTTGTTGTTGTTTTGCTTAATTTTTTGTTTGTTTTCTTTCTTGTTTTTTTTAATGATCTGATTTTTCTTGCTTAGCATGACAAATATGGAAATATGTTTAGAACTACACATGTTTAACCTAAAAGAGAGAGAGAGAGATGTCCAAATGTTAGCTTTTATCATTCTTTCCTTTTCTGAGTCTCTATTTTCTTGTTTGACAAATCAAAGGCTTGCACTCAAAGGCATCTCAGAATTCAATTCTAAATCCAATGATTACACCTTCCTATAATTAGATTATTTCAGAGGCTCTTCCACTTCTAAAATTCGGACCATCCAAAGGTGAATCATTCTAAGATTATGTAATTTGGTTTTGCTTTAAATATTGCTGATAGTCAAAGTAGAGGCCACTAGGTGGCGCAGAATCTGAAGTCAGGATGATTTCCTCTTCTAAAATCCAATCAAGCCCTAGACACTGACTAGCTGGGTGACTCTGGGCAAAGCATTTCACACAGTTTGCCTCAGTTTCCTCATCTGTACAAAAAAGATGAAGAAGGAAATGTCAGAACACTCCAGTATCTGCCAAGAAAACTGCAAATGAGGTCATGGAGAGTTGGACACAACTAAAAAGAAAATTAAAAAAAAGAAAAATAAACAATAAAAAGGAAGAAATTAGCTTATTTTTTTTCTAATAACTTTATTTTCTTAGACACATCTTTTCAATCTTAATATTCTATGGGATTGGATCTTCTGACTCATGGCTAAAACCTTTACCTGGGTATTGTGTCCTTCATTAAAATAAGAATTCCTTGAACATAAAGAGTAATGTGTATGTGTGTCTGTGTGTTTGTGTGTGTGTATGTAGATATATCTATAGATAGATTATATAAAATATACCATTAATTATATATATATACATAGATATATACATAGATATAGATACACACACAAATATATATATATACATATACATATACATATATATATACATATATATATACATATATATATATATATATATATATATATATATATATATATATATATATATATATATATATATATAATCCTAGCACTTAGCAAGTACTTTGCAAATATTAAGGTCTTTACCAAATATTTCATTCATTTCTTTATTCCCTGGAAAACTAATGAAGAGTTCTGATTTTAAAGATTCAGAATCACATAATTATTTTAATTTTTCTGTCAGTCCTTTTCTCAACAAAAATCACAACTTTCTTTGGTTTATTTCAGTGTATTCTTTTCCTTCCAGGAGACTATGAGTTGCTTGAAGATAGGAAGTGTTTTAGTTCTGTATCCCCAAGACTTAGTGTAGCACATGGTACGTAACATACATATTCATTGGGGTTAGACTTTCATCAGTGTAATTTGTTGTTGGATTCCTGAGCTTTGTCATTCTACTTTCCTGTGTTCCATGGTTTTTGGAGCTTGTTCTAATAGTTAAGCCTTTTGGATACAAATACAAGTCAGCAAGAACTAGGTGAAGATCATCAGAAAAAGTGGATGGGCGTGGGATTCTAAGAATGGATTTGGATCAGGGGCTCAGGACACATAACTGGTCTGAGCTCATGAGGATCTGTTCTAGGTAGGCCTTATAGAATACGGTCAGAGGCCCTCTTGTGGCTAGACATCAAAATGAGAGGGACCTCTCAGAAGAGCATATAGGGATTTTCCCATTTTTTTTTTTTCACTTAACATTAGTAAGAAAGGCTAAAAAGGCAATGAGAAGCCAAGCTCATTTTTCGTCTTAGGAAAAGCAGCTAGTTTGTTGAAATACTCTGATCTGAATGCTCAATTTCCATCAGAATAGGGGGGAAAAACTCTTCTATAACATTAGGTCTCTTCTAACAGAAGAGAATCTCTAATTTGCTAAAATGAGTAGAGGTTTGAACCTGGAACATATCAGAAAATCTCATGACCTGCCCTTGCCAAAATCATTCTGTTGGATGTTAACCCAACATTTTACTCTACTCATTTTAGCAAAGTGACACTACCATTTATTTATTATATGACAATTTATTTGGGCACATCACTTAAGTTATCCATGCCTTGACTTCCACACCTCTAAAATAAATACTCAGAACTCTATCAATTCAGCAAACATTTATCAAGGATTCACTATGTTTATTATGTCATGATTGGGTCTTGGAATACTCATGAAAAAAATAATTTTGCCTTTGAGTTCCATTCAATAAGTATTTATCAAATGCCAACTATGTGCTAGGCATTCTGCTGGACTCTGGAGGTCTAATACCAATATTGTTCCTTACTGCAATGAACTTATATTCTTTCTATATCTAACCCATCTCTGGATGGGCAAGGGAAATTTCTGAACTTTTCATACTGAGCAATATTGGATACCAAGGCTGAAGCTTCAACCAACCTTACTCTATTTAACATATTTTAGTAGCAATACTAATATTCATATGGTTATGAAACATAAAACACCATGATCTGTGGAGAATTAAAACTCAAGAAAATCCCAAGGACAATGGAGAATTACATGGTAGGTTACAGTGATGGATTGCCAGAAAAATGATAAGAGATGCCATCAAATTGGGAGAACAGAAGGAAAACCAGGGAGGGAGCAAAAGGGAAAGACAAAAAAAGCTTTAAGAGCTGCATTAACTATACTCTTAATAAAGAACAGCAAGCTTATTGGGCTTATATCCCAAAGAAATACTGAGGAGGGGAAAAGGACCTGTATATGCCAAAATGTTTGTGGCAGCCCTTTTCATAGTGGCTAGAAACTGGAAGATGAATGGATGTCCATCCATTGGAGAATGGTTGGGTAAATTATGGTATATGAATGTTATGGAATATTATTGCTCTGTAAGAAATGACCAGCAGGAGGAATACAGAGAGGCTTGGAGAGACTTACATCAACTGATGCTGAGTGAAATGAGCAGAACTAGGGGATCATTATCCACTTCAACAATGATACTCTACGAGGATGTATGCTGATGGAAGTGGATATCTTCAACATAAAGAAGATCCAACTCACTTCCAGTGGATCAATGATGGACTGAAACAACTACACCCAGAGAAGGAACACTGGGAAGTGAATGTAAATTGTTAGCACTGTTGTCTATCTACCCGGGTTACTTATACCTTCGGAATCTAATAGTTATTGTGCAACAAGAAAATGGTATTTACACACATATATTGTATCTAGGTTATATTGTAACACACGTAAAATGTATGGATTGCCTGTCATCAAGGGGAAGGAGTAGAGGGAGAGAGGGGATAATTTGGAAAAATGAATACAAGGGATAATATTATTTAAAAAATTACTCATGCATATATACTGTGAAAAAATTATAAATACAATTTAAAAAAAATAAAGAACAGCAAGCTAAACTTAGTAGAGATTGGTAGTTTTATGTATAGTCTCCATTTTTTGCTTTATTTTTTATATAAAATGTTTTTGTATTCAAAATACAATAATAATAATAATACTTCTAAAGAATAAAATACAGTGCCAAAATGTTTGTGGCAGCTCTTTTTTTTGTAGCTAGAAACTGGAAGTTGAATGGATGTCCATCAATTGGAGAATGGTTGGGTAAATTATGGTATATGAAGGTTATGGAATATTATTGCTCTGTAAGAAATGACCAGCAGGAGGAATACAGAGAGGCTTGGAGAGCCTTACATCAACTGATGCTGAGTGAAATGAACAGAACCAGAAGATCACTGTACACCTCAGTGCTGTATGAGGATGTGTTCTGATGGAGGTGGATATCTTCAACATAGAGAGGATCCAGCTCACTTCCAGTTGATTAATGATGGGCAGAAATAACTGTGCCCACAGAGGGAACACTGGGAAGTGAATGTAAATTGTTAGCACTACTGTCTGTCTACCCAGGTTACTTGTACCTTTGGAGTCTAGTACTTGATGCGCAACAAGAAAATGGTATTTGCACACATATATTATATCTAGGTTTTATTATAAAACATGTAGAATGTATGGGATTGCCTGTCATCAGGGGGAGGGAGTGGAGAGAGGGGGAGAAAAATTTGGAGGGATGAATACAAGGGATAATGTTGTGGAGAAAAATTGCTCATGCATATATACTGTGAAAAAAAAAAGACTAAAATACAAGAATGCAAAAGAAAAGCCCTTTCTTTCTTTGACTAACTGTTCATGATTACTAGATGCTCAATTTTGTTGTTTTATTAGGTGAAAAAATTGAAAAGGGCTCCTTGGGCCTTCTAAGTCAGTTCTGTTCAAATTTTGACATTTGTAAGAAGACTATTCTGGAACATTCATGCATTAGATAAAAAGAGAATTGGGTGGGATCACCAGGTAGCTCTCTGTATGAACCTTTGGAGTGTAGGTAGTGGAAACCTGTCCTCTTAGAGGTACATCCCAACTGGACTGTGAAGATCTGCTCCTCTCATATCCTAGACACTTTCTCAGAAGAAAGGGAAAATGCTATCCCCTGCCACGTTGCCATTTCTAGTCCCATGTTGGCCCTTCACCTGTGTATAGCTGCAATGCAGTCTTTTGTCCAGCAGAGTGTGGACAAGGCCCTCTCTTGTTACATACTGGTAGGTAAATGTGGGCTCTTAAATCAGATCCACAACCATACTCATTCAGCATACAAAGAACCCTTTAATTCAAATCTGCCTTTCGAAACCTTTTAGGCTTGCCTTTATTTTGGGAGAGATGATTAATTTTCAATTTTCAACTTCGATTGAGTTCATGGCAGTTGACATTAGCACCGCCAATTACCTTGGAGATTCACTTAGGAAGACAGGAGGAAACAGAGGACAGTTTATGGCCTTTATCCATCATTCTATAACTATATCATTGTTTTTCTATTTGCAGCAGAAGGAGTGAGTTTCTTGGACAGGGTCTTGTTGTGTGAATGAGAATAACATAAGGATGATCATTGTCATGACACTGGCATTCTGGGAACTGCTCTAGAGTCCGATTCCAGGTCAGTGATTTATTATCTCTGTTGAATAGTTCCTTTGGGCCTTAGCTTCCTCATCTGTAAAATAAGTGTGCAAACATAGTCAGTCACTAAGGTCCCTTGCAGATAAATTTTGTGAAAATAGTTTCTTTTGCCATTGATACTTTGGCTGGATCCTATCAGAAATATTGTCTCAACTCCATTGCGTGAAATTCGTATCTTTCTTGTTGACTGTGGGGCAAAAGAACTGGGAAAGTTTCCCCTGGTTAGTTTGGAAAAGGAAAAGACAAACGAACCTCAGCATAAATGATTTGGCTCCTTAGTTCCCTTCTCTCAAAAAAAAAAAAATATAAATTAGAACAAATGTTAAAATACGATGTGTTGGTTTTAATTATGCAGTGTTTATATTAAGCCTCAGGGCAATGGCTCAGCCTCCTCATCCCATCTGACTCAATGTTCAGTGTCCAGCATTTACTAAATAAATTATTATTCCATGGAAGAAGGAAAAAAATGCTGTTGTTGTTGTTGTTGTTTTAAAAAGCTCACTGAGGCACTTTATGGGTTTGCACCATTGATGAATTTCAGTCCTATGCAAAATTGGGAGATCCATCCTATTTTCTAAGTCACCCCCATATTTGAAAGCTCTTCTATCTGTGGGTCCTCAGTCTGACCTAGAGTTTTTGATTTCTACATTCAAATGTGACTTGATTGATTCCCAAATAAAGAAAATTTGCCCAGGGTCACAGATTTACATAAATTAAACACTTATTCCATGAATCATTCATTTCATGTGAATATCTAGAAAGGGCACAAGAAATAGATGGTATTCAAAATAGCCTAAAACCAAACTTCCTTGAAGATTTAATGAAAAGTACTGACTAGTTTTTCTTTGTAAGGGTCATGTTTTCATTTTGTATTTTGAAGTGGTCACAGGACCCGGTTTAGATAAACTCCTGAAAGATTATTTTATACACTTCTTTTCTTTGACCTAAGTCCCAGACTTCAAGAACATGATCTATGATTCAGTGAAGAGAAAAGAGATGGGAGTAAGAGATAAAACTCCTCTGCAGATTTTCAGATGCTGATTTTGAGTTTTTTCCAACAAAAGTTTATAGACTGGGACAGCTCAAATCATAAATGTGACAACCGTAATCTCAAATAAAGCATATTACCCTACTGCAAATCATGCCTGGAAATTTTTCTGTTTTTTTTTCCCTTGCAGACAGCTTGATAATTCTAAGACAACTGTAGGTTTTTCCATTTCATTTACTATACATAATGAATATGTTTCTTCTAAGCAAAAAGAAAAAAAGCCTATAAATTTTGATTATAGACTATATTTCCAATATCTCCCTGTTTTCTGTCATTTTTCACAATTTCAGGCATGCTAACATAGCTTGGGATAATATTTTAGAAAGATGTTCAAGGGATCCAAGAGAGGAGCACAACCTCTCCACACCCTCCCATAACCCCAGCTCCAGGACAAATCATGGAAGTCAAAGTTCAGACACTAAAATGGATTTTTTGCTCTCTTGAGCAATCTTGAGAATGCACATGGCTTTCAAAATGGAAATTTGTGAAAGCCTCAGAAAGGGGATTTTCTTTCAATTACTCTTCTATTCTTTCTCTGGCCCTTCTTCCTTCCTGGCCCATTATTTAACCTTAAAAATAAGGAAATTGTGAGCGATCACTATAATTATTGGTGATTTGGTGTTTTATTAAAAATATATATATATATATATATATATATATATATATATATATATATATATATATATATATATATATATATATATATTTTTTTTTTTTAAACAAGAAAAATGTTGAATACGGATATCCACATCTGTCTGCATTTTGATCTATATGTAAAAACAAACGAACAAACATTTACAAATAGGCCACAGGTAACTCAATGTGGCTTCAAAAGGGGGAAGAAACAATAATAAATTAACTGGATGACTTTGGACAAATCATAGCCACCTTAGATTTCAGGTTCCTCATCCATCAAATGAAGAGATGGATTAGCTGAAGCTCTGAGGACCCTTTCAGGTTTAAATCTGTGATCCTATGATGAAATGCTCTATGCTCCCTGGGTCTTGGTTTCCCTATCTGTAAAATGAAGGGATTGACTTGTTGGCCCTTGATGTCCCTTTCATTTCTAACTACATCACCCTGTATCTAATAATAAGAATGATAATAGCAATTATTAATAATTTCTATTTTATTATTTATTTATTATTATTATTTATATTATATATAATATAATATGCATATTATATTATATAATATTGTTATTATTATTTATTATTATATATTAATAATAAATTATAATTATATATAAGTATAATTAATTATTAATATAATTAATTTAAATATATATAATTATAATAAATAATAATTGATAAGAAGTGTCTGGGTGTTTGGAGCTTGAGGGATGGGAGAAGTATCTGGTTCACTTAGTTTCTGAAAAACAAGGCATTCCTTCTCTGATAAGATCCCAATTGGCTGCTCAGTTTTAATCACTTTTAGGGAGCAATGCAACCAAGGAGTTCTTCCGAGAGTGGCAGTCCTTCTCCCCCATGATTTAGAGTTCAGAGAGACTTGGTTTCAAAATCCCTGTCACTTCTTGCTAAAAAACCTTGGATGGCTTCTATTGCTCCTAGACTTGAAGCACATAGATCCATGAATACATAGACATATGCATGCTTGCATATGTATATATATATATATATAGCTATACATAAATGTGAATATATCTGTTTACATTGCCACAGCAATATATGGACACTAATATGCATATGGGCACATCTATATATAAAATCACATATATGTACACCCACGCCACTGGGTGAAAATGTTTTAGTAGGGATTGTTTCATTTCTGAGATCTCTTTCAAATCTAAAATTCTGTGATTCCCTGAGATTATATTCCATGCCCAGATACTTACCGCATAAGTATATTGAAAAGATAAGTGTGTTCATAAAATAACTTCAGTGTCTACAGAACTGTCAGGCAATATTAAATTTATTTTTGAAAGGCAATATGGTCCAATGGATAGAGCACTGAGGATGGAATCAGAGAGCTCTGGATTTAAATCAGTCATGGGCCAGCTGTGTAATAAGGCAAATGGTTTCATTTTTCTTTGCCATAATTTCCTCGTCTCCAAAAGAGATTAATAGCATCAAAGACAGTAAACAGCTGTGGTAAGGAAAAAAGAGGGAAGGGAACAGCTAGGTGGTGCAGTGGATAGAGCACCAGCCCTGAAGTCAGGAGGACCTGAGTTCAAATTTAGTGTCAGATATTTGATACTTCCTAGCTGTGTGACCCTAGGTAAGTCACTTAACCCCAATTGCCTCAGGGAGAAGAAAAAAAAAAAGCAAAGAGAACAAAGAATATTATGTGGAAGAAAGAAGTGGTGGATAATAATTTAAGTCATTCTATTATCTTTCCCTGTAATAGTCCTCCATCTCAAGAGAGTAGAATAGGATTTATGCCTGTTTCATTCAGGAAATTCCGAGATTCAGAAAATTCAGAAAGAGAAAGAAGCACCAATAGATGTGTGGTCATTGTTGCTATTTGACATCTCAATATAAAGGTCTATTTTAAAGAAAATCACTTTTCATACTGGCACACGGACATTTGCACAGACCAGTTCTGTCAAAGGATGACCCAGAATAGTTGGGTCAGTAGGGCATTGGGACTTCAGTTTCATATAGTTTAATAGACTTTTCAAGGGGTTTCTTACCCAGAAGGATCCTTCGTGGTCTGTTTAATATAAAAGAAAAGGGTTGTGACCACAATCATCAAGCTGACAATAATTTGATAGCTCCACAGCATAGCGATGCCTATTTGATGCAGTTTGGAGAATTTCCATTGGCTTCACTGTTGGGAATTATTATATAGATCTATTGATGTAGTCACATTGCATTACGACACTGTGGGTCAGCCAATCTATAATGCTAATGAAATAGTCCCAGTGCCTTTAGTGCCAGAGTTTTTGTGTGTTCCAAATGTATGATGTAATCAGTATTGTAGTTGAGAGAATAATTGAAAACTGATTTCTTTTGCAAATTAATTCCCATCCAGTCCTTCCTTATACAAACAGTGTCGAAACCCTGAAGTTAGAATGAGAAATATCTTAGGAACTTTCTAGCAGTATGTTGATTGGAAATAGCCATCATTTACATGAAATTAAAACCATTTTGAAAGAATAAAATAAACACTACTTGAATAAGAAAGGTGGCAATTGGGAGAAAAATATTCACTTCAAATATCTCTGCTGATAGTGTCAAATACTAACTATATAGAAAGCCATCAAGTATATAAAACTAATTAGCCATTCCCCAGTGAATAAATTGTCAGTAAATAAACAGTTCTAAAAAAAGAGGTTCAGGGAATTGTCAAAGAAAAAGAAGAGTTACAAGATATTAACAGTCATATACAGGGGCAGCTAGGTAGTACACTGAATAGAAAGTCAAACCTATAGTCAGGAAGTTCAACTCTGATTTCAAGCTCTTACTAGCTGTGAGACTCTGAGCAAGTCATTTAACCATGTTTGCCTCAGTTTCCTTCTCTGGAAAATAGAGAAGGAAATGGCAAAGCACTCCAGTAGCTTTGCCAAGAAAACCCCAGATGAAATCACGAAGAGTCAGACATGATTAAAACTGATTGAACAACAAAAATCGAGCCAGAAAAATGCAAGTCAAAACAAGCATGAGAGTTCACCTCTATACAGAAAAATGGCAGAGCTATCAAGGTTGGAGACGTTGTTGAAAGAAAGGCACATTAATATACAACCTTCCTAGAATTGTAAATTGGTATTACCATCTTGGAAAGCAATTTAGAATCATACTAAAAAGGTGATTAACAATAACAATAATAATAACAATAATTTCACTTGCATAGAATTTTAAGGTTTGCAAGAAACTGTATGCATATTATTTCATTTGATGCTCACAATAACCCTGCTAGGTTATTATTTTTATTTTAAGGGGAAACTGAGGCAGAGTTTAAGTGATTTTTTTCCAGAGTCTTTCAAAGAACTCCAGATAATAAAAGATGATAGGGTCTGAATTAGGGGAACTTTAGGAGGAGATTGAGTGAAAAAAGTTAGAAGGAATACAAGTAGGGAGGAGGAGACAGAAATGAGTATTCTCAAAGGAGATTAAATTGGATTCAGGGATCATCAATTAGGGAGAGAGTATGAAAGAAGCCAGAGATAACATGAGAAGGAGTTGAGTTAGAGATTTTTGCAGAATGAGAGATGGCAGAGAGTCTGGGGGCAATTCTGGTGTCCAAGGAGCATTAAAAGAATGAGGGTCTCGAAATGCACTGGATAGCCCCATCATGGAAATTTACTAGAAGCATATAAACAGAAACCTCACAGGCAGGGGCTTATGCATAGTTGTCTCTATAAGAAGAGATGGACCCCAGATCAAGGAGATCAAAAGCTGTCTTAAGTCTAGAAGTTAATTCGCCTGGAGCACAGCTCTGCTTTCCAAAGGACAGAATCCAATCTGGTGGCTATTCCAGTGTTTATAAGGATGTCAAGTGGAAGAAGGAGTAAATGTGTTCTGCTTGGCTCCAGAGAATAGAGGCAGGAGCTATAATGAGCAGAACGTGCAAAGAGGCAGATGTAGGTGGGATAATTCAAAATCCTTTCTAAGAATTAGAGCTCTGCCATAATGAAATAGGGAATCTTAAAAGTCATAGCACCATCAATAGTGGATTTTCCCTCCTTGGAGGTTTTCAAGTAAAGGCCTAATGATCCTTTGATAGAAATGGCAGGGATTAAAGTTTCAGGTACAACAGTTTTGTCTTATTATGGCCACTGGGCCTTCTAATTCTGAGATTTTGGGATTCTCTGAGTCTTTCTTGATTGCCCACTGTATGTTTTGCCATGTTCTAGGTGCTGGAGGGCACGCACAGTGGTCACTGGATTGCTAGATTGGCTGTAATTTCTCTTTAGTTTGTTTACGGCTGTCATAAACAATGCCATATGTGGAACTTTCATAAAGGCTTGGCCCATACCACTTCAGTGGAATAATTCGCTTCTGACTCTTATAGTCTGTTTGAATCCACCGCTTTAAGTTCATTCTTGCTCTTTTATCAATATAATCACATTCTAAAAAGACAGCAAAATACCTTGAACAAATACTGGATTTGGAGGTTGGAATACCTGGGTTGTTCAGACTCAAATTGGTTGTGTGACTCTTGGCAAGAGTCTTGACTTCTCATCATCTCAGTTTCCACAAGCATAAAATGGGCCCAGTAAGACCTAATTCCTAATAATAGGTACTTGCTAGTAGCACCTTCCCCCCAAGGGTGTTGAGAGCATCCAAGGAAATAATTCTTAAGGACCTGTGAATCCTGATAACATCAGTGCTATGATTCACTAGGACATTGAATACATTTCTTTCCCCACTGAAACACCATTGCCCACCAATCGAAAAAATTCAGACAACAGCAGTAGTAGCTTTTGGTTCTCTGCTCCCCCCACCTCTGATCACCAATGAAGTCAGATCTTGAGATACTCTTGTGCAGAAGGAGAAGTCTCTCACCAAAGGCTTTGGGGTCGTGATTTGTTTTCTATCTTTAACTTTCCCTTCAAGAACACTTTCTTAAATATTAATATATTTCAAAAAGAAAACATATCCCACCCCTTCTAAAATTAAAGTTCCTTATATAATATCTATCATTCAAGATAAATAATTTAAAGAATCCCTTGGATAATCATGCAAAACCAGTAAAGAAAAAAAAATCACTAAAAAATCACTAAAACCAGTAAAGAACCGAGGAATGTTCAAATGGCTAATTTGTTTAGTTGATCTGTCTAGCATTTTCTTTTAAACCATGTACCCTTTACACACATATAGTGTATCTAGGTTATACTGTAACACATGTAAAATGTATGGGATTGCCTGTCATCTAGGGGAGGGAGTAGAGGGAAGGAGGGGAAAATTTGGAAAAATGAATACAAGGGATAAAGTTATAAAAAAAATTACTCGTGCATATATACTGTCAAAAAATTATAATTATAAAATTAAAAAAAAAAAAAACCATGTACCCTTTCCACCAAAAGGAAATTTAACGATGACCAATGTGATAGATTGAAAGCTTTCCTTACACTTTAGATTATTGTTTCATTTTTGTTGCTGTTGTTTTGTGTGTGTGTGTGTGTGTGTGTGTGTGTGTGTGTGTGTGTGTGTGTGTGTTTGTCTCCATTGTTTTTATTGGAGCTCATTCATCCTCATATCTTACTCTGGTAAAGGACCTAAACAAATACTTGTATTCTAAAGTAGAACAGGCATTTGTCTTTTGTTATTTAAAATGGACATATCCCAAATAGCTTGTAATTCTACCACATTACCTCTTCCCCCCACACACATTTTTTCCCCTTTAATATTACTGTTGTGTTTACTAAGCCAGATGTGAATGATGTCTTTGATTTATTTCTTCTAGAATTCATTAGTAAAAATCCACAAATTTTATAGAAAAATCTTCAAACAGAAAAATAAACAAACACAGTCTTTGTTCTCCATAATTGCCAAAGTCATTTCTGAAGTCCTATAATTTGTTAGCATTTCTTTAAACTAATAATGCCACAATTCCCTGACTTATGTGGGAATTCCAGGAAGCATGCTGGGATAGGTTGGAAAATGTGTTCATTCTCACACAGGGCCACACGGCGGAGTATTGCTTTATCTACAGACAATGTTTCACTACCTGAAACTCCCTATAGTTTTATTAGTTGCATGAATAATAAATTGAAGTTTCATTGAGTTGGTGAAAAACTTTTTTGGATTATTTACAAACCATCTTCTAATTGTAGCTTGGATTTGCTAATATGTAAGGACCATTTAACCCAAAACTCTTAGGGGTTCTAGGCTCCCAGTAAGGAAATGGGGCCTTGAAAGCCAAAGTCCGGGCCAGTCCTGAACTTGATTCCAGTTGCAGAATACTAAAGCGTTGGCCACACTTCTTTTGCTATACCCCTGCAAGGGGACCGTTAGCACCCCAAATGGCTTATCCACCTCTCTTTAACTTTTCTTTAGCATTGAGTGTTCAGTTTTTCCCATACCACTTGAATCTGCCATTTGGAGCCAAGCAGAGTAAATCTTATTTCCTCACAAAAATCCTTCAAATACTTGAAGCAGGTGTTCTCTAGAAGTTTTCACACACCTCTACAATTTTCTTGAAGGGGAAAAAAAAATATTCCATTCAATTGATGGGAATCCCTTCTATTTACATTTCTTTGCCACCAAAAATGTTTTAAATGTTTTTTATATAAATAGATCCTTTTCACTTAAAAAAAATCTCTTTTGAGTTATATACCTAGTAGTGGTATTACTGGATCAAAGGGTATGCAGTTTTATAGTCCTTTGGGCATAGATCCAAATCGTTCTCCCAAATGGTTTAATCCATTCACCACTAAACCAATAGACCTTAGTGTTCTCATTTTTTCTACTTTCCTTTAAGCTTTTGCTATTTTCCTTTTTTTCATATTAGTCAATATTATATCCGAGATGGTAAATAAATGTTTTTTTTTTTAATTTTACTCACAAGAGCATCAAACAAATAATAATGATGGATTGATTGCCACATTTGATTATTGGTTCTCCTGTGGATGCACCTAATGACTAACCTCTCAGAACTTTAGAAACTATTATCTAAAATAAGTGACATGGATATCCCCCATGTTAGAAGACCACAGAATCAGATTATACTGGAGGAAAGTTGCAAGCTTGGAAAGGAAATAAGTAAATAGGCATCCAAACCCAACATTTTTGGAAAGAGCTTGAGTGTTTGGTTATTGCTTACGAAACTACAAAAGAAGTCTTAGGAAACAAAATAATTGTATGTTTAGCTGTCTCCTTTGATACTCTTTAGCTCACAGGAGTTGTCTAATAACTAAAAGAATTCAGTATAACCCCCACTTAAAGGCATGAGATGGGGGGTTAGTTTCCTTGTAGTATCCCTCCTCAGGCCTCTTGTACTTTTAAAGGTTCCCATTTTAATTTTTCTGATATTCTGTCCAGAGTGGAACCTACCATCAGGAGGTCTTACATATTTTCCAATTTATTTAGGTTGAAGGTTCCCCTATCATTTTGGTGCACTCCAAACTGCCTCAGTGGAACATAGAAGGGCCTGACATGCTGTGGTCTATGGAGTCACAAAGAGTTGGACGCAACCAAATGACTGGACAACAAAAGAGCATCTTCAGATATATATATATATATATATATATATATATATATATATATATATATATTCACAGGAATATGTTCAAGACCTTTGGTTTCTTTTTTTTTTCTGGTATTTATCATTTTTTATTAATTTTATAATTATAACATTTTTGACAGTACATATGCATAGGTAATTTTTTTACAACATTATCCCTTGTACTCCCTTCTGTTACGAATTTTTCCCCTCCTTCCCTCCACCCCTCCCCCAGATGGCAGGCATTCCCATACATATTAAATATGTTATAGTATATCCTAGATACAATATATGTGTGCAGACCTGAATTTCTTGTTGTTGTTGTTGTTGTTGTTGCTGCACAGGGAGAATTGGATTCAGAAGGTAAAAATAACCTAGGAAGAAAAACACAAAATGCTCACAGTTTACACTCATTTCCCAGTGTTCCTTTTCTGGGTGTAGCTGATTCTGTCCGTCATTGATCAATTGGAATTGGATTAGCTCTTCTCTATGTTGAAGATACCCACTTCCATCAGAATACGTCCTCATACAGTATCATTGTTGAAGTGTATAATGATCTCCTAGTTCTGCTCATTTCACTCAGCAACAGTTGATTTAAGTCTCTCCAGGCCTCTCTGTATTTCTCCTGCTGGTCATTTCTTACAGAACAATAATATTCCATAACCTTCATATACCATAATTTACCCAACCATTCTCCAACTGATGGGCATCCATTCATTTTCCAGTTTCTAGCCACTACAAAAAGGGCTGCCACAAACATTTTGGCACATACAGGTCCCTTTCCCAGACCTTTACTTTCAATGACAGATGGAACTATGGGAAAGCAACTCCCTCTCTGTAGTCAAGAACTCATGGTTTAGAGAGTTGCCTGGGGACAGTGAATGGTGATGATCCCATAGTCAGGTTATGCATGAGAGGCAGGTCAGATTCTTCCTGGCTCTATCCATTGGGCTCCACTGTGTCTCAACATGTACCTATGAATTACTATGTATGTATATATATATATGTATATGTGTATGTTTATATTTGCATATATACCCATATATCTACATAGATAATTAATTACATATAAAGATATAGATATTATGTATATGTATAAATAAATAATATATTGATATATCTTTATATAGAGAGTTTATATCTTTCAATCATCTATTTCTATTTGTCTATCATCCATCTGTCTATATCTATCTTTGTCTATATCTATCTCTGTCTATATCTATCTACTTATTTATCTCTGTCAATAATCTAGCTATCTATCATCTACTTATATGCGGATAGATGAATGATTTATGATTTTGTAGGTGACTCCTAATTTGGGAACTCCCTCAGGTCCCATGTAATCTATGACTTAGCATTCAAACCTCAGAAGAAGTTAACTGATTTGCCCAAAGCCTCTTGGCCAGTGTCTGAAGCCCAGCTGTCTTCCTGTGTCCTTGTGTGTGGACAAATTAACCTAGGTTTTGTTTGCTTGTTCTCCTGCATATAAAGTTCTGTCTCTCCCTTAGCTCCTTTAATCCCCAAAGGAATCCTATCAAGTGAGAACACCTGGTAGATACAGATCTAGAGTCAGGGCAACTGAGTTACCATCTGCTTTTGCTAATTTACAAACTGAGTTACTTACCCCTGTCCGTCTCAGTTGGTTCATCTGTAAAATGGGGATAGTAACACCATCTACTTATCAGAATTGTCCTGAGGATTAGGAGTTTTGCAACCTGTAAAGCTGTGAGTAAATGCTAAGTGTTGTTGTTCATGCAGACAATAATGGAGTGTCGGATATTGGAAATCACTGTCCCCACTTCTTGTTGAGAATCATCAGCCTAATTTCTGAAGCAAATTTAAATTTTTGAACTTTAAAGTAGAAAATTAAATTAATTGAAAAGTCTGATCACATAGGAACACGTTGTCTAGAAATAGCTTGGATACAGTCGAATATTTCTTAATTACAAGCTCCTAACTGATGAACTCTTCACCACATGCCTCTTTCTGATGTGTACACGAGATTTTGTCCATTAAAAACAAAACAAAAATCAGGCAACATTTTTTTTAAATTTCCCCAACCAAATTCATATGGGTTCAATTTAAAGGCTTTGCTCCAACCAAAATACATTATTTTCTCATTCACAAACTTATAATTTTGTCAGAAAAAGAAATCAGATTTTTCTGGCATGCTCTGTGCTTCCTAAGTTTCCTTGGCTTGCCCCTTCAGTTGGGATCCACATTTTTACCATTCTTCATCCTAGACAGTTGTTCCATATTTTGGTAAATATGACTTTCAGCATCTTGGTCATATCTTCCTAAGATGAAATATAGCTAGAAGGTGACATTAGGGTATTCCTTTGGGAGAGTATTCTTTGGAACTATAGATTTTTTTTCTTTTGATCAAGAAAACCCTGAGCTTGGCTCTCACCGAAGTTGATAAGACAATTACAGAGGGTGAGAACATGATAGGTAGAGATAGGCATTCCTCTCATGTAGGAACAAAGGAAAAATCAAGAAAATTCAGGGAACTAAGGAGAACCATACACCAAAGGCCTTCCTGTAGTGGTCCCCTCTGACCCTTCTCCCAAGGTCTTCTAGGTGTTCTCTAGATAGAGCCCAGAATACTGGCTACTTTCTTGTTCTAACTTGATTCTCTGCAACCCTCTGAGGATCAAATTAGGGACATACAGCTTTTATATCTTGACCTGATACTGCTTATATATTTGAACTGAGGGAGTTGAATATCTAGCCACTGTGCCATTTAGCTGCTATATAAATGTGTATATATATATATATATATATATATATATATATGTGTGTGTGTGTGTGTGTGTGTGTGTGTGTGTGTGTGTGTGTGTGTACATATAAAAATAATAATATAGAATAAAAATATAGAAATAATATTATATGTGGGCAAATAGAAATAAACATGTACTGATATCTACCTTGATCTAGATTTTTACATGTATATATAGATAGAGAGATATAGATATAAATATAGATGTTCATCCATCCATAGCCTTGTTTTGTGAGTTCATGTGAGCAAGGCTCTCTACACGTTGAGTAGATTCCCTGTGTTAAATCTATGGGAAGATATGAATAAGAGTCACAGATGGTGGACAGACATGGTTAGATTACAATTAGCATCCTTATTATCCACTTTGATAAAATCCCCATTTCATTTAAAGATGAGTCTATTTGGATAATGGAGCCAAAATATAACTTATTATCCTGGTTCTCATTACTCCTTTACTCTTCCTGCATTTCCCTGAATTCCTCCATTCTATCCCATTACATTCATATACAAGAATTTAATTAGCCCTTCCTCAGTCAATGGTTAAGCACTTTCTTTCTAGTTTTGTTTGGTTTTCCACAACAAAAGCGCTGTTAGAAATATTCTGGTTAATAAGAGGGCTTTTTCTTTTTCTTTTTTATCTTTGACTTTTTTTTTAGGTAGTTGTCAAGGAGTGGAATTTCTGAGTCAGTCTTCCATAATAATGTCTCAGGCAGATGGACTTTAACTCTAACTTCTACTCTGTTATATTTTTCTATCCCTCCTTTCGACACTCTAAATCACTATGTATATAACACCATCCTCTTCCTTACTCGCTTCTCCCTAGCAAAGGATTATCTACTTTCTCCAGTGCCATAAGCAGGAATCAGTATGAACTTTTCCTTCACTGACTTATATCCCAAGGTCTTTATACCTGTTCCTCTTGAGAGGCGGTGGCTCCCAAGAGTCCACTCAGTAGACTGCTTCCTGATGGTGAACTTCTTGGCAAGAGATGGATCATGAGCCATCAAGACTCTTCCAATATCTAAAGTCCTGGAGAACCATGGGATCTCAGAGGGGCACTTTGAAGTCTGCATGAGCCCTCATAGTTTGCCCTATGTAATAGGATCCCTTGCCTTAATTTCCTAAGCTGTCACCATCATCATGTCACAATGCTCATCAATCAATAAATCAGCCAGCATTTATTTATTCAGTTTCTATTATTTGATAAGAGTTAGGAATACAAAAACAGATAACAAGCCAGTCTCTCAAGGAGCTTTCTATGATGAGGGGACAACTTGAACAGGGATAGTTAGAAGACATTCAGTGACTTAGAGATGCTTGATGGTTTCCACCCACAGAGTGACCTCCAAGCTCTTTTACCTGACATGCAGAACCTCCACCATTTGGCTCCAGCCTAAATCTCCAAATACATTTTCCATTGCTTTTCTATAGTAATGCAACCTTTCCATTGACTTACAGGATACCACAAATTACCTTCTAAATTCTTACCTCTTTGCCTTCTAATAGCTTAGAAGCTATTCTACAAAGTGAAGAGAGCAATAATCCTGAAGGCACAGAGCCTGAGTTCAAATTCAGAAACTTACTAGCTGGCGATCCTATGCAAGTCACAATCTACTTGCTTCAGTTTCCCTATCTGTAAAATGGGGACAAGTGTAGTCCTTACCTCCCTGGATTGTTACAAAGATCAAATGGAAAATACATGCAAAAGTTTTCAATAACCTTAAAGCACAGAATACATAATATTATTATAATTCTTAATTATATTCAAATTTAAATATATTATAATTATAAAAATGTTTATATTAAAATTAGAATAAATTAAAATTAGATTACTTATAATTAAATTAAAATTATATAAAATATATCAATTAAATTTACATAATTGATATTCTCAAGTAAATTATTAATAATTTAAATAATACAAATGCATAATTTATATTTGATAATGAGTAGTAATTATTATTTATTTCTTCATTACTATTATTATTCATTTCATTTACAGGATGGCCCCAGCCCATGTCTTTGCCCAAGCAGTGAACAGCGACAGTGTGTAGTGGAAAAAGCATTAGTATTGGAGCAGGGAGTCCTAGTTTTGAATTCTCTTTTTCTGATCCAATGTGTGGCTTTGGGACACTCACTTACTTCATTTCTTAGCACTTCAGTGTTCTTTTCTTTTAAACAAGAATTATCATAAAAATTAGGCTATTTGTCTCTGCATAAGGAAACTGTTCTATTAATGTTAACACATCCTATATACATGAGTTCCAATTGTCATTTATGCTCTCGACACATGACTGTGAAGAAATGAATTACTTCTTTAAGACATGAATAAAATATTTCATTCATTCATTCAATCTATTCAAAAATAATGGGCTAGATCCTGGAGAAAAGTAGGGGTGGGATATTCCATTACTAGTTGGATGATCATAGGCAAATCACTTTATTGATGTCTGCCTCAATTTACTATTTCATTTTTGTCTTTATATCATCCCCAGGGCTTAGATGACTACATGACATCTAGTAGGTGCTTAATAAATATTTATAATTGATTGATTTGCCAGAAGTTGTAAAGTTAGTCACAAAAGATTAAAAAGATTGTTTTGATTGCATGAAATTGAAAAGCTTTTACATAATCAAAATGAATGTAACTGTAATAAAATAGGAAGCTTTAAATTGGGGCAATTACATCAAATGCTTCTCCAAAAGATCTGATATCTAAGATACAGGATGTCCTTAAAATTTTATTACAATTTTAAGCTTTCGTAGGTTAAGTCTTAGTTAAATCTAAGCTACTAATGTTAAAACCCCCAGTAAGACTTTTGGAACACTCTCTACATAGTAATTAATGCGTAAATAAGACCCATTACCATTTCCCCAAAGATTAAGGGGTCAAAAAATATAAAACAAGTTTTTTTAAAGAAGAAACACAAACTACAGACAATAAAATGGGAGATTGCTCCAAATCATTAATAATAAAATAAATTAAAAATCAATAATAGGTCTGTCAGACCTACAAATGGGCCTGCTCTCTGCATGTTGTTAATCCAAGAATCCATCTGATTCTGGACAACAGATATGTTGTCTGCTTCATTTTCCTTATGTTCTATAGTCTTTTTATAATCTACTTTGGGGGATCCACACATATATTTGATTTTACATATCCTTTACCAGCATCCACCTTCATTAGCCTCTGGAGGGTTGATAGGGAGACAGGGATTATATCCCCTTTCCAATTTCAGGTGGCATCCACTGATTTTTATCACTGTACTTTACAGATCAACTCTGAAGAATAAATCTGAAGAACAACACTTTTGAGATAGCAGTTACACAAAGAAAACTCTTGGTTTTCATTGACTTAGTTCCCAAAACACCAGAACTAGGCCTGTGCCATTTGTTCCATATACCCTAGGATTCAAAACTGCCCCATGAATATGTGGGTGCTTGACAGATTTTCCTGGAGAAGAAAGGTGCTTATTTAAGTGTGATTTGATACTACTCATCAATATGAATTCTTTGGAATAACGATGAATGAATTTGTCAGGCCTTAGATAAACTATTGTCATTAAACCCAGATCAAAGTAAGCTAATGTCTCTTCTGTAAGATTCAACCATTTTCTTTAAACTCTTACAAAATCATAGTTTAATAAAAAGTCTCATTTTGGGATTACCCATTGCAATTCATAATGAAGTATTAAATGGGGGAGGGAATCTGAAAATAACACAGATACATACAGACCCTCAGGAGGTGAGCTAACCAAATAATGGATGGGCACGATTCATTTTATGAGGCTTTCATTGAATATTAATAGGATCCAGAGGGGGAAAATGCAAGTCGATGAAGGCTACTTGGTGAGCCAATTTCCACCTCCAAAATGACAATGGAAACTGGCAGTAGTCCCTTAAGAAAGCCACCAGGGTGCCCATTATGATTGACTTGGCTTGGAGAAACTAACAGAGACATTAGACCATTGCTTCCCTAGTGAGATGGCCTGTGTTGAAAGAGATTTCTTTCTGGAGTGATCCAGGGATCACTTTTGTTAGGTTTCTATTAGGGGAAGTGTATGGGGAGTTTGCCCGTGGATAGTTTCCAGGAGCAGAAAAAAAAATCAGAGACATACCAGTCACAGTTCCCATCCATCCTCAGGTAGGTTTGATGCAAAATACAGCTACCCAAACAGGGCCCAAACAGGTTTTCATTCTGCTTCTTCTACAGGAATAGCCAAATGCTATATTTCATGATTTTTGGAAGCTAACCAGCTCCCTGCTCCCCCACTATATTTCACCACTGGATAAATATAGCCCTGGCTGTGACCCACTAGAAGAGGCCTATCATTCCTGCAGGCCCAGCAAGGGTTCAGAATTGATATGGTCTTCCTTGGATTGTAGTAGGGAAAATAAACTCACACAATGACTTATGACTGTTTCTTCAGGTGACCTGCCCATTACTCCCATGATTTGTGCTGATGTGACTGCAGAGAAACTTTCATCTACTTCCTAACAAATACGGGTCAAGCTCTGTTCACGCACCTTGGCCCTGTTTTCTTGCCTTCTGGGAAGAGTCCAGCTCTTGAGGCCCCTCCATGCCTGTCACATCCATTCTGTGAGTCCCCCTCTTCTTTGCCTTGTTGTTGCTTTATTTCATGCACCTGCTTAGCTCTTTGCCCAGAGGGACAAGCTTAACCAAGAGCTCTTTTCTCAAAGCCCCTTCTTACAGCCTTGTTTTCTAGCTCTTGAAAGGGGGATGCTTTTCAGAAGTCACACATGTCTCAGCTAATTTGAGGCATTCGATGAGAAAGCCTCTCTAACTGAAATCCCACAAGCTAACTTCCTGGCACATCTGATGACCTTGGTCTTCCTTCAAGTTTAGGGAATATGTGCAAAACACTCTAAACACAGTGAATTATGAACATTTGGGAATGAAAAAAAAATGGGCCTGTGTTCATCTCTTAGTTCTTTTCCAAAGAAGAGTTCCCCTATGCCCAAAGGCCTATCAGACTGTGCTTACCCTTTGATCCAGCTGTGTTTCTACTGGGCCTGTATCCCAAAGAGAGCTTAAAGGAGGGAAAGGGACCCACATGGGCAAAAATGTTTGTGGCAGCCCTCTTTGTAGTGGCAAGAAACTGGAAACTAAGTGGATGCCCATCAGTTGGGGAATATCTGAGTAAGTTATGATATATAGATGTTATGGAATATTATTGTTCTATAAGAAACACTCAGGAGGATAATTTCTGATAGGTCCAGAGAGATTTACAGGAACTGATGCTGAGTGAAATGAGCAGGACCAGGAGATCATTATTACATGGCAACAGCAAGATTATATGATGATCAATTCTGATGGACGTGGCTCTTTGCAACAATGTGATGATTGAGATCAATTCCAATGGTCTTAGAAAGGAACCATCTGCATGCAGAAAGAGGACTGTGGGAACTGAATGTAGATCACAACATAGCTTTTTCATTCTTTTTTTAGGTTTTTTTTTTTTGTTTTTTTGTTTGTCTGTTTTGCATTTTGTTTTCTTTCTTTTTTTTCCCTTTTTGATCTGATTTTTCTTGTGCAGCAAGATAATTGTAGTAGAAATATATATAGAAGAATTGCACGTGTTTAACATATTTTTGGATAACTTGCCATCTAGGGGAGAGGGTGGGAGAAAGGGGGATAAATTAGGAATATAAGATTTTGTATGGGTCAATGTTGAAAAAGTATCCATGTATATGTTTTGAAAATAAAAAAAAATTGAAAAAAAATGAGTTCCCTCCAGAAGTAGTGAGTTCCCCATTACTAAAGGTCTTCAAGTCACAGCTAGCTGGCCTCTTTTCAAGTATATTGTAAAGAGAAACTTGTTGAAATTCAGATTAAGCTGTTTAGCCATTTAAGTCCATTGTAACTTAAGATTCTGCGATTTACCTTTAATGTCTTCAAGACAAATGTTCTTTGATGAGCATGGATTTCTCATTGAAACATTAATTTAATCCTATAATCTCTGAGAAAGTGTCCACTGTTGTAAACTACCCTTCCAGTCTTCTCAATAAAAGTGTCTCTATCTCCAGCCCACTTTTCTCCTTGCCAGGCTCCTTACTATGGTTCTCCTTCAGAAAGTTGGATCTTACCCTTAGGGACAGCAGCTCTGAGAGGTAAGCTTTCTCCTTATCTTGCTAAGGCCACCTGCCTTCATCACAGCTGTCTCCATATGCCTGCAGTTACACCCTCTTCCTCTGCTTCTCAACTCCCCCTTCATATGCTGTCTTCTGCTAGTAGGATGTAAATTCCCCTAGGGCAGGGACTGTATGTCTTGCTTGCATTAATACTTCCAGTATAAGCACATAGTATTTGAGAATGTTTTATCAATCTGTCTTCAGCATCTTTGCCAAGAAAACGCCAAATGAGATCACAAAGAATTGGACACAATTGAAAAATCCCTCTATTTTCTCTCTTCATCTCTTTTTCTCTCCCCCTAAAATGATGGGTCATAGATTTAATTGACAATGGCGGTGGGAGTGTTAGAAAGACGGGACATAAGTATGCTGGGACATTTATGGGAACCCTTCTGATTCTTTTTGTTTTCAGTTCAAATCAATAATTTTTTATTATTTCTTATAGAACAATAATATTTCTTAATATTCATATACCATAACTTGTTCAACCATTCTCCAACTGATGGATAATTATTTATTAAGTGCCTACTGTTTGCCAGGTACTATGCTAAACTTTGAGGATGCAGAGTCATTTCCATCATCCACAGAGCTTGACAAATGAAGATGGTTGTCAATAATACCACATTTAGCTGAGAGTCCGAGAAAGCTGGGGGGTAGACAAAGCCATTAAATTTTGTGATGATTTCTTCAGAAATTGTAAGAAATATTTTTTAAAATATTAAAATGTTTCAAGGAGGAATTCATGATCATCAAAGAACATTTGTCATTTCTTGAAGACATTTTAGCCCTTTCTTCTACTGTTCACTTGTCACCCCAATTTGCCATCCATTTGTGGGATTGTTGCAACAAATAACATGTTTTTGCATTACAAAATCTATTGGGAAAGACAGAATATAAACAGTTCAGTAAATGAGATGTAATATGGAGAAGAGTAGCAAAGTAAGACAAAACTGGAAACTCAAGAAGGCTCCCTGGAAGAGACAGCTCTTGATTTGGTTCTTCTTTGGAGGCCATACATACTCGCTGATCACAACCCCTAGCATCATCATGAGAAACATCATTTAACCCACCCTGAAAATTTTTCTCCAAAATTCTTAATCTTTGCCATTCACCCTTGGAAAAAAGTCTCAGTGTGCCAACCTGTCATCTTCATTTCAACATTCACCCCTGAAATTCAAAAGACAAGGTTTCCCTGAGGTGGCTTGGAAGGAAACATGGAATATAAAATAGATTCTGTAAACACGTCCCTAGGCCAACGAACTGGCAGTCTCCTTCCTTTTTGAAATGTAACACATCTCCTGCCCCATTGACATTTCTTTTGCAATTGGCTGCCATGTCACAGTGGAGAAAATGCAAAATGTAAATAAAGTGAAAGGGGCCAGGCATTATGGGATAGGGCAAGGGACTAGAAGAAAAACCTTCCATTTGTGCAATTCTTTGCTAAAAGATTTTTGACACAAGTTCCGATGAGCTTTGTTGGATCCATTAAGTTACTATTGATACCTCCCTGCCCACTGTATGACCCAGCCCCAGAACTGGCAGATCTGATAGTGGATTCAAAATGGAAATAGGAGGCCTAACTCTAACCCCAACCCTAACCCTATGGAAATAGGAGCAGGAGAAGTGGGCTGGCCACTAATTAAGATGCCATTGCTGAAGTCTGTGTATAAGGAAGAGGAAAAATAGGCTCAATATCTTGTAGAGTTTCTGGGTTCAGTGCATCATGTTTGCCAAAGCATAATAGGTAGCCAGACCTGCAAATGAAACTTAATGATTTATTAAGTGGAGGTAAAAACTCAGAGCCCAGAGGAGCCCATAATAGATTTGGTCAACTTCCGAATTGTATGGGAAAAAACTGTGTGCACCTCAAAAAAAAAAGGAGTAGAAAAATAAGGAGAAGGGGAACATCCAAGGTCACAACAACACCTAGGCACTCATCAGTGTGCAAAGAAATAAACACAGTTGTCCTGTCAGGTTGTTGTAAATATAAAGGAATAAAATACTTATCCAAACTAGAGCGGGCGATAAAATCATCCAGCAAGCAGCAAAACATGAAAAGAAAAATACACACAAAATATAAAAATGTACTCTTTGACCTTCAGTCACCAAAGAATGCAAACACAGAAGAATAAAATAAGACCAGCAGTGTCTGATTGTCAACTGCGAGGCAAGTTTGTTTATCCTTCCCTGATTCTAGAGTTTTGGGGTTTTTATAGCTTGGAAAAAATTCCTGTGAAAGGAGGCAACGAAGGGACTTCATTCTCTACAAACCTGGATCCAGGAAAACAGCACAGGGTTAGAACCCACAGCCTTACTCACGCTTCTGACATGCCATCATGCCAGATGGATTTTGGTGTTTTGAAGAAATGTAGATTAGCTTTGGGTTTATATTGCTTATATTCTGACTTTTGTTCTGTCCAGGACTAGCTCTCTTGGCCCACCTTTCCACCCTTTTCTAATCTTTGTGGGAAAAAAAAATGCATCTGGCCATCTAGAGATGAACTGCTCCCGGCTTGATGGGTCTGATCTTTGGATGGCAGATAAATGGTTCATCATCTCCATGTGCAAAGGTCCACATGCAAAGAGCTCTCCCTTTGCCCAGCCCTGTATAAACTCATACTTCCCATAGCTTTGTCTTCTCAAGCCCAGGGTCTCCTCTGTAGCCAAATGAGGAGGACCCAATCCCTGCTATATTTAAGAAGTTACAGCTATGACTTTCCCATCTCTGTGCTTTTAAGCTCTTGTCAACCATTTCTGCTTCTAGTTTGACATTTTCCCTCAGAAATGTTTGCATCATTTGATGTTAGCATTTCCATTTACTGCTATTGTATGATTTTTTTCCTTTGACTTTCATCTTTCCCTCACCTCATCTATGAATTCGGATGGCTACCATTTACCAGGTGCTCACTCTGCCCATTTGGACTTTGGAGTTAATTTGATCCCTCCATTCTTCAAAGCATCCCAGATTCCCTTTAAGTTTCTAATCACGAATTCCTGGTTTCTGAAGTTACAGCACAAATTAAATGGGAATTCCCATCTGTATTCAATGTGCTCTTGGCATGGAGCCTCGGCTATTTCCTTGAGTTCCTCTCTTAAAAAAAAAAAAATAGTAGGAGAGGATAAATCCTGAAAGATAGTAATCTCATTTCCCTGACTTCAAGGTGAGTATTCTTTCTTGGTTTCTTCTCTTTTTTCTTTCTTCCTATTTATTTATTTAAAGCCCAGCTCCCCAGGACGGCCTCCCTAGAAACACATCTAAGTATGGTGCAGGGGCTGCCGGATGGGCCCTGGTGTTATTTGAGCATTTAAGTTTCACTACTCTACAGGCTAAAATGTATAATGCCCGGTCCAAAACAATAGGGGCCTGTAAGCCACACTCTTTAAATTCACTGGGAGAGCCAGTGTTGTGCACAGCCACACTCAGTCATCACCATATAATGCTAATGATTGTATTAATGGATCAAGGAGTTTATCACTGGTCTTAGAAGAATCCTAGAATTGTATTAAAGTCTTAAACATCACACACACACATATAGACATACATACATATATATGTGTATATACATATATTAGAAGCTTTCATAAATTTGTATTTCTTTAATAACATTTTCTGAGTTTTTAGGGTTTTTCCCCCAAATACCAGTAATAACCTTTTTTTAAATCCTTTTCAATCTTATAAATAAATAAAACTAAAATGCAAACCCAAGAATTATCTAAACTGCCTCAGAAGAACAATTGGCCATCTATAGTATAAGTCTTAAAACCTATATTACTTTCCTTGACCTGTCATCTTAATGAGCAGAAACAAAGTTAAGACAAAAGTGTGGTTTTTGTTTTGTTCTAGCCATTATCATTTTAAATGACACTGGGGCAAAAATAGATTCAAAATGGCAGATTCTCATTTACCAATAATATTTGGTATTTGGATACATTTGCCAATGATATTTCTAGAAGAGCTGGTAGTGTGAGGACACATGCCTCTGATGGATTTCCAGCTGGGGGAACCTGTAGAAGTCAACTAAGCTTATTTTAGGAGTGGATGGATGGTTCAATGAATAGAATGCTGAGCCTGTCAGGAATAAGGAAGCCCCGAATCCAGATCTGGCCTCAGATATTCTATAGTTGTGTGACCTTGATCAAGTTACTGCATCCCAACTGTTTGGAGACTTTCTGTGGCAGAATAGAGGAATGAGGACAATGTGTTCCTCCATGGCCAAGAACTGGGCTGAAGGGCTTAGAGCTTGCTAAGACATCAAAGATGCTAAGGTCATCCACTGCTCCCAGGCCATCACCAGTCATCTTGACTTATGTCTTGCCACTGGAATTTGATGGTTCTGAAAGAGAAAATGAAGCTAGGAAATTGATACGATTCTGCCTTATCCAAATCATGGACAAGCCAATTGTTCTGTGATGAGATTGATCTCATCAAAAAACGAAGGAAGAAGAACAACTAGTAATGGAGTATTGGGGGTCGGGGGGAGTTGAGAATAGAAAAAGTTTCTTTGGAAGAGGCTTCCATAGTCACAGCTAAATAAAAGGGTTCATTGTAGAGCTGGAATCATCCACCTAAACCTACCCTCTAAAGCCTTTGGTCCCCAAGAACATGTTTGTTATGAGCCAGACACTGCCAAGCACTGAGGATACAAAGCAAAGTAAAACACAGTCCTTGCCCTCAAAGATCTCACAATCTAATAAGGAGAGAGCCTGCAAAGAATTATGTACAAACAAAATCTAAAGAAAATCATGGAAATCTGTAACTAAGCTTTTTATCCGTCTGAGAAGAGGTCCAGAAGCTTCATTAGAGTACCAAAATGATCCATGACACATTTCCAAATTGTAAGACCACCAGTCTTCAAGTAATCTGAAATGATAAATTGCAAATTTAAGAGCTTTTATAGGAGTTTACCTTTATTCTATGGCTTTAGAATTAATTTCTGAGATTGTAGACTATAATAATTGACTTTCCAACAAATAATTATTTCAGTATTTCGAACATCATTGATTTTGTTGGTGTGAGTACTCTCTCTCTCCCATTACGAATTTTAAATGCACTTCAACTTGTAAAATTACCTTCCTGAGTTGTTTTTGCTGAAAAAAAATCATCACTGCCTAGCCAATCTATGAACTGCTCCAAGTTTGGCTGGTTTGGTCAGTAGTGTGTGTGTGTGTGTGTGTGTGTGTGTGTGTGTACATGGACATGTACCCATGAAGCACACACTTGTGTGCTTGCTCACATACAATCAAAACAAATAAATAAAAACCACTTGTGGGAGAAGCTTCAGCTGAGAAATTATAGAAGAAAGGCACTGAAATGCAGCTAGGATTTCAAATAAATTAAGGCAAGGGGGGAGTGAGATATGAGCATAAGGGATGAACACCAAGATAGGGAAGGGCTCACTATGCCTCCCACCAGCTGCCATACTCTTGGATCCAAAAACCAAGCCTGGATAACTGAGTTGTTGTTGTTGTTTTTTAACTAGAATGTTCAATTTGACCCCTGATCTCTTAATTAATGATGCTTTTTCCTCCCCTCATCTCATCTCCCAACTACATCTCAACCCAGATTCTGGTCACAATTCATTTAATTCTTCAGTCTTCTCACCCATTGAACTACTACTATGGGAAGTGTACACATCTGTATGTGTTGGAGGAAAGGGTAAATTTGTAATGTATGTATGTTTACATATATATATACATATATATATATATAAACATATATGGGTATGTTTGTACCTACATGTGTATGCATACACACATATGTATCTATATATAGAAGTATATATATATATGTATATATACATATAAAATATACATACATATACAAATACACACATTAATATATATAATATATATATTATTATTATATAATTAATATATACACACCCACATAAAGTTGTCCAGTTGTTTTTCTGTCATGGCAGATTCTTCCTGACCTCATTTGGGTTTTTCTTGGCAAAGACAAGATATTTTCTATTTTCTCCTCCATATTCAGGAGCAGAATTTTCTAAAACAGATCTCCTGACATCCAGACAACTCTTAAAGACACTGACATGATAAATATAATTCACTTGTCCTTGTCTAATTCAGAGGGAAAAAAAAGAACTTTAAGAGATAGGAAGAAGTAAGGGGATTGGAGGATAGAAGCTAACAATTTTCTTAAATTCCTTATTTTATGCAGCACTGTTTTGTTCATATTACTTGGCTCTCACTCCCCCCCCCTTTTTTTTTTCACATATGAGATGATGAATATTCTAGAGTTCCTAAGTATGTGAGACCTTGTGTTTTCACAATCTGATAGTGTCTATCAGGTTTTTCCCCTCCTGGAGTAAATAGAGTTAAATAACTTGACTGGGATCACACAGCTTTATATAATTAAGTGTTAAATGTCTGAAGCTCTATCTGAAGTCAGATCCTCCTGTGTTAGGATTACTAAGTGAGAACTGAGGTTGTCTGGATGGTGACAAGGTGAGAATTCAGGTTTTCTGGACAATTACAAGGTGAGAACTCAGGTTGACTTGATAGAGGGGGCAAGCTCATTGGCTGGGGTGGTTCTTCCCAGAAGCCCTTGCATTATCCCACGCCCATTCTCTGGGAGGATAAAAAGAGACAGCACTGGGCGCAGAGGGCAGATCGGCCTGGAGAAGGATAAGAGCTGGAGGAGATTCAGAGCCAGGATTCAAGAAGGAAGACTCTGAATTGCATCAGGCTTGACGGGGCTCTCTGCAGGAAGGGAAGTCACTTCTAAGGACAAGAGTTAACAGCAACTGCCTGGAGACAACGGTTCACTACAGGAAGAAGAATCTGTCTTAAAGATTTGAGTAGACAAAGCAGATCTCTTCCCAGAGAGCGATCCGGCAGCTTCTAGAGACGACAGCTCGCTACAATTGGCGTCCACACGTGGGGCAAGGACTTTTGCTTATCCTGACAAGAGGAGCTAGACCAGACCTTCGCAATTTGGCGCCCGAACAGGGACAGACACGGTCCTGATTCCAGTGGAAAAGCTTCCGATCTAGATCTCAGTCTCTCTGACCCAGAACCGTGAGTAACGAGGAAACTGTTAAAGATTAAGTGAGCGTGCTAATAGATAAACAAGGAACTTAACTTGTTAAGGGCTAAACGAGGAATCTCTTATAGCTGAAATGGGGCAGATGTTAGCTATATTCAATCCCTGGACCTCAGCCGACTCAACCTCAGCCCCAGACGCAACCTCAGCTCCATTCAGGAGTGGTACTATAGAGAGTATAATCAAGATAATTGAGGAGCAGAGTTTACTTGTAACCTGGGTACAGATTGCTAAACTCTTGGCTGCATTAAGACGCACATCTCCTTGATTCTTAGAGGAAGAAAAGATAGATGTAGATAAATGGAAGCTAGTGGGATATGAAATGAAAGAATTTCAAGCAAAAAATGGGCCTCGTTCAATTTCTGCAAAAGTATTTTATATCTACAACATAGTTCAATTAGCCTTAAACTATCAAGCAAGTTGTAGGAGAAGGAAAAGTTCTAAAAATGAACAGAGGAGGAAGTGTGAGGAAAAAAGGAAAGATCAAGATCTTTCCCTAGAGCAAGAGGATTTAAATGAGGAATTATGGTATGATTCTCTTGAAGAAGCTTCAACCCTGCCTAGAGAACAGATTATTGACAGGCCCACATCAACCCCACCTTCAGAGATGGAGGAAGAAAGAGGGGAAGAGGCAGAAACACAAACAGAATTGCCTGTGAAGAAGCCTAAGCCTATGACAAGATTAGAAAAAGCATTGGTTAAAGCTAAGAGAGAAGGACAGGATATAAGTGATTTTATACATGCATATCCTGTGATTGAAAATACTGACTCTGTAGGTAAAAAAAGGAGAAGATATGCACCTTTAGATTTGAATAAAATTAAGGATTTGAAAAAAGGTTGTACCCTTTATGGGGCTACATCAGCTTATGTCAAAATGTTACTAGATGGTTTGTCTTATGAAGTCCTAACCCCGAATGATTGGAAATCCATAGCAAGGACATGTCTGGAACCTGGAGAAAATTTATTATGGCTTGCGGAATTTCATGAATTATGTAAAATTCAAGTCAGATGCAATTTGGAAATAGGAGTTAACACACAATTCACTTTTGAGCACTTAGCTGGTGAAGGTCAATATGGAGAGAATTCGGAACAGATTAATTATACCATGACAATATATGAACAAATTGCTAAGGCTGCAATAAAAGCTTGGGGTATCCTTCCTGGACAGAAAGATCGTGGAGAGGCTTTCACTAAAATACAGCAAGGTCCCAATGAACCTTTTGCAGATTTTGTGGGACGTTTGCAAACTGCTGTCAAAAGAACTATTGGAGAAAATTCAGCTACAGAAATAATGACCAGACATCTGGCTAAGGAAAATGCCAATGAGATTTGCAAAAGAATTATATGGGGATTAGACAAAGATGCTCCTTTAGAGGAGATCATAAGACGCTGTGCTACAGTGGGAACAAATGCTTTTTACACCCAGACAATGATGAATGTGGAAAGACAGGGTCCCTTCTGGCAAGGGACGTCTAGAGAAACTCGGCGATGTTTTCAATGTGGAAAAATTGGACATCTAAGAGCTCAGTGTAGATATGGAGATACAGTGAGAAGACAGGGTGAAAGAAGACCTAAAACTCCATGTCCAAAATGCAACAGAGGACTCCATTGGGCATCAGAGTGTAGAATAATTCAGGGAAATGGGATGAGGGGCCCAGGTCCAGGGCCCCAGGTAAAAAAGACTTGGGGCATAATGGCAGCTGATGTTACACCCAAAGAACCTTTAGAAGGCCAGGACTCTGATTTAATCAATCAGCAGAGAAGCAATCACATGGCAGAAAGGGATTACCTGATAAGTCAGTCAAAAGGCAATCAGATTGCAAAAATGAATTACACTTGGGGAGAATACAGGCCTTTTAAACCAACAGAGCTGTGCCCAGTGCAAACAACTCCAATGTAATTGTCAGATGATGAGAAGAGATTTAGAAAGTGGTACATAGAAGGAAATTAGATAGGTTAACCGCCTGGGAGAGAAGGTTTGCTTGTATTTCTTCAGCAGGAGAAGGAATCAGATGGGTGCCGAGTCATATTCGCCTTGTCCATCAGAGAGAGACAGAAAAAGAGAAAAACCTCAAAATAAAGGAGAAGATCTAAGAAACATCTGACACTGAAAGAGCATGGATAATAAGAAGACTGTTAAAGAACTTTAAAAACCAGCAGGAATCATTGGACTTCCTCACACAAGATGAGACTAATGGACAATGGACTTATGGACATTTATAAATTTTCAATTTATGATTATTTGATTATGATTATGTTATATACTTCTAGCATGTGTTATGTTACTATGTTACTATGTGCTTATGTAATTTATGTAATTATCTGTAATACTTCCCATATTGATGGATTTATGTTTCAAGGTCATTTATGTAATTATCTGTAATACTTCCCATATTGATGGATTTATGTTTCAAGGTCATGACTGTCCTATGTTCTAAATCAAAAGAAAGGGGGAGATGTTAGGATTACTAAGTGAGAACTGAGGTTGTCTGGATGGTGACAAGGTGAGAATTCAGGTTTTCTGGACAATTACAAGGTGAGAACTCAGGTTGACTTGATAGAGGGGGCAAGCTCATTGGCTGGGGTGGTTCTTCCCAGAAGCCCTTGCATTATCCCACGCCCATTCTCTGGGAGGATAAAAAGAGACAGCACTGGGCGCAGAGGGCAGATCGGCCTGGAGAAGGATAAGAGCTGGAGGAGATTCAGAGCCAGGATTCAAGAAGGAAGACTCTGAATTGCATCAGGCTTGACGGGGCTCTCTGCAGGAAGGGAAGTCACTTCTAAGGACAAGAGTTAACAGCAACTGCCTGGAGACAACGGTTCACTACAGGAAGAAGAATCTGTCTTAAAGATTTGAGTAGACAAAGCAGATCTCTTCCCAGAGAGCGATCCGGCAGCTTCTAGAGACGACAGCTCGCTACACTCCTGACTCCAAGACCAATGCTCTGTCCACTGCTCCATTTAGCTACTTCTATATCAGATTTGGATGTTTGTTTCCATGGATTTTTTTTTTTTTGGGGGGGGACTAGTGGGAAAATTCACGTTAAAAGACTTGACTGCTAGAGGTGCAATCGGTCATCACTGTAAATGGCATTCAACTTTTTAAAGACTGTATCTCCAAAAGATGTGTTATTTCATTATTCTGAAGTCACTCTCAGTTGGCACTCTAAGTGATTCATAATATTTAGAACATATGTGTAATAATTAAGGGGTTTTCTCTTTTAATGAACAGAGCCACGTAAGGAAGTCTTAGACAGACTTCACCAGAGAATCAGGTTTCAGCACTTGACACTGAGCACTGGTTTATCTCCAAAGTGGAAAAAGAAATTAGAATTATAAAGTACCCAAGCTGGGCTAACTCATTAATTAGTCTGTCCAAAGCAAACATTTTCCAGGTTTCCTCTTGTCTCTTGGAAAAGGTGAGATAACTCACGGATTTCCAGTAAGAAAGGTTTGAACCCAAACAAAAAAAAATCATTTTTAACCAATCGCATATTGATTAATGAACAACAACAACCACCATAATGTGCTTTAAGATGTGTAACATGCTTTACAAATATTATGTTGCTTTATCCTCAAAACAAACCTAGGAAGAGGTGTTATTATTATTTATATTTTACAGATGAAGTAACTCAGGCAGACAAAGGTCTTGCCCAAGGTCGCACAACTAATAAGTGGCTAAGACTGGATTTCAGCTGAAAATGTCCTGCCTCCAAATCAAATGCTCCATCCAATGCCCCACCCAGAAGGGATCTCAAAGGTCATCTTGTTTGACTCCAAGACTAAACAACCTGCCCAAGGTCAGACAGGTGATAAGTGGCAAGACCAGTAATTACACTGCAGACATCTGAGTCCAAATCCAATTTTTCACCACAACAAACTCCCTCCTTAGGAGACTAGTTTGACAACCAAACTTTAGAATTGAAAATAAAATCCAGAATTATGAACTTGTAGAGTTTTCCAGAATTGCAGAATGTTAGAGCTGGAAGGCAGAACCTCTCAGCTAGTTTTCTCGTTTTACAGATGAGTAAACTGAGACTCAAATAGCCTTCATGTCTCACATAGTGTATTTGATCTTATTCTAAAATATGTATTTACTATTATAATTAGACTAATGGCCTCCATCTGTAAGATATTTTCTACTGGTACCTTTATATAAAGTTATGTGATGTAGAGACAGGTATTATTGTTTTCATTTTACATATAAAGAAATAGTCTCAGGGAGGTCAAAAGAAATGTCCAAGACTAGGATTTGGTGGAGATAGACTATAACAGACTATAAAACCCAGATCTTCTGCCTTTTAGCGATTATCAAAAAAATTTAAGTTACACTGTTCCAGGCTGAACATATTTCCGGTAGCAATGGAGCTTTGGATTACTCTTTACATCACTCCTGGCCTCCATATGTAGTTATATATAGGTAGATAATACCTTACTTTTGATAATTAGATGTATCAAACATCTTTTCATACTCACAGTATCCCCCCAAAATAAGCCTTTTATTTCACATAGTCCATAATACTTTGCAAAATGATGTGGGGGGTGCTAAAATTTAAATGGTTTTGAATTTCTCCAGGTTCCTTTTGCCCTGCTTTTGGACTTCTTGACTTGGGGCAGATGCTATGTGTAAATAGCATCAAATACATACTTAAAGGCTGCCAAAAGTGCTGGAAAGCTTGTCTTAAATCTGAAAGGCCCGTTATGAAAGTCAGTTGATTCTCTCATTCATGAGAGAGAAATACTGACATTCACACCTGAAACAAAGTGATTTAATGTTAATGCAGTATGATGAAGATTTATATTCCCCTATGAAACCAGATGGTAAAGATTACCCATTTTGATAAAAAATGGGTAAATATGCCATGATTGAAAAATGGACAGGGAAGGATTAGAGCAAGAACTTTGATCTAGAGAGGCGCTAGAAGCAATTAAAGATATGAAAGGGGTAAAGACCGCCAGCCCCAGATGGACGTGTTCTAAGATAGTTTGACAATTCCCATTGCACATGGTTTTAATCTTGGATGGAAGGGCTAAATTTTACCTGGATATGTAAGAAGCTGACTCTAGTGTGAATTGCAGAAACTGAGTCAGAACCTTGGCTCTGCTCCATCACTTAGACACATCTTACTGTTCTATCAGTATGCAGTATGGTATCAAGATTTCAGCAACATTCTTTTCCAGAAAGTAGAGACCAACTTCCATCTTTTTTGGTTAATAAGAATTACTGGAAATGAAAACAGAGAAAAGAAAACATAGAAGGTAAAATGAGAAATATCACAACAATAATTCTTGTTTTGCTAAGATGTAGGCCTTAGTTGTTAACTCTGTTAAATTCACAAGAACTTGGGTAGTGGGGATTATTTGAAGAATATTGTGGGAAGCGTTCCAAATGAGGAACTATTTTCCCCCCCACATTATCACAGTGAAACATTGGATTGTGATAAGAAATAAAAATTAAATCATGAAGGACATTGAATAATTTGCTCTGTGGATAAGAAAATGAGCAGACGTTGTCAAAATTCGGCATCAGAAGTATATCATTTTGTACTTTATTAACCTGGGTTAATGGGCAGGAATAGTGTAATGAAAAGAATAGTGGAACAGGAATGCTGAGACACAACTTTTAGTATCTACTTTATTCTTTAATATTGTGTTACTGAGAAAGATAACTAAACCATGTTGAGTTGGAATCCTTTCTTTGCAAAATGAAACCAACACTTAGAGTTATTCCGGTTGTATCACCTACATGATACCTACATCAGGATCAGTTTTCTTTTAAGAGAACAAAAGATAAAGAAAGTTTAGGGAAAGGACTTTTCTCTATAAAGATGCTCCACAATTAAATATATGAAAGGGGAAACTATCAACAGCCACAGATGGACATTGTTTTACTTAAGTTACAAGACAGAATGAATCTGACTGACTGATACAGTCCAAGAATTTTTAAATGAAATCAATGTAGATCACAACTGGATTATCACTATTATTGTGAATCCCCCTAATATTCAGAATAAATGTCTGCTTCAGCAGAACTTTTAGTTATGACTAAATAGCCCCAAAATACACTAATTCTAACTTCCAAGAATGTAGCAACTTGGCTTCTTCCTCAGTGTTTATTATTTCTGAATAAAGTTGATGATCCCAAAATTCCTAAAGGGTATGGTCTTATCCATAACTGAAAACCTAATTTATCCATCCTAGAATTCCTATAAAAAAGTGAAAATTTGTCTGTGATATATTAAGGCAAAAACAAAAATATTGCTAAATAAAGGGTAAGATTCATCAAAAAGTAAACAAAGGAAAAATTTAGATTTCAATGATAAATCAATATTTCTCTATCCCTTTACTTTTTCATATTATCTTTCACCTCAAATTAATGTATATGTTTTTGTTTGTTTGTTTGTTTGTTTGTTTCTTTTTTTTGCTTAGATGCTGTATCCCTTCTAAGAAAATTTAAGCTCTTTAAGGGACACTTTTTAAAAAAATAATTTTTTTTGCATCTCTGGCTGTTCAGCATATTAATATGGTTAAGTAGCTAGTTGCTAAGTAAGCTCTAGTTATTATTGAAATAAATAGAATATGTGCACTGGAAAAAAAAGAGAGAGAGAGAGAGAGAGAGAGAGACAGAGAGAGAGAGAGAGAGAGAGAGAGAGAGAGAGAGAGAGAGAGAGAGAGAGAGAGAGAGAGAGAGAGATGTTCTATTTTTCCTGAGAGGGCAGTAGAAGATCCACTGGGAGACTTACAGACACAAAAATGAATTGCTTGCCAAGAATTTCTTTGTTTTCTTCCAGACACTTCCATTTTCAGTCCTGGAGAAATAAATAATTCAGAATGGAATTCCATGCTTTCTTTGGAGGAAAAATTCCCCAAGGGTTAAATAACACTCTGTATACACAATTAGTGGCAGGAGGCCTGTCCTTACTTAATTTAAGACAATATTATCAGGCATGTCAATTAAGGTCCTTGTGGGATTGGGTGTGGCTGCAGAAGCGGCTTAGGTCACCGCAGAACACATGAAACATTTTCAAAGCAAACCTTTAAACCTTCTCTTGATATCTTCCTGTCTTTTTGTAAAAGGAGGGAGGGCTTATTCGCACTCTTCTGATCATCCAGCTGTTGATTTAACCTTCACATTTTGAGACCAAGTTTCAGGGAACCTGAGATCTCTCCCCACTCCTTCCAGGAGAGATGGGGAGATGCTGATCTGGAGAGCTGATATATTTCAGAGAAGAGAAAGAAAAGGTTAGTGAACTTCAGACTTAGGCAAACAGTTCCAACTCTCTTATCCTTTCCTCTCCACCTTCTGAATATCAAAGTGGCATTTTTGGTTAGTGCTGGAGCAAAATGGATGGACATAGCCCATCATCCCTACAACCTCACCCCACCTGTGAGCCTCAGTGTGCATTTCGTACTCTTAAGGGATATCTGGTGAGACCCTCTACTTGCTGCTCAATAATTTTAAATATTTAATAAGTACCTACTATTCTTCAGGATTCATTAGGGATACACACAAGAAAAAGACTGAAAAGAAAGGAGGGAAAAGTCCCTGTTTTGAAGGTCCTGAGAGCCTAATGGGGAAAAAACATTTTAGTAAAGGAAGTCAATAAAGTGGAGAAAGGGAATGGGTCATGAAGTTCGTGGAGTCTAAATCAAGTAGAACGACTGGTGGGAATGAAGTGACTGGAAATTCTGAACACTCTCTACAGGGAAGCTTTTGGAGGAGGCTTTTACTTTGCTCTTCAGTTTTTAAATTAGAAGCTATTTGAGATCTTGTTAAAAAAAGTAGTAGGGGAAAGGAAGAAGTGACTGAGTGACAGAAGGCTTGAAGACTTCAATAATAATTTGATTTGTCTCCTCTCAAATGCACACATGTGCTCGTGCAGACTCACATTCAAGCACGCGTGTAACTGCATGGAGTTTGTCAACAAGAGGAATGTCAAAAATCAGGAAATCCAAACTAATTAAGGAGCAATGAAAGGAAAAACACACACACATACACACACACACACACACACACACACAGAGACACACTTGAGTCTAAAAAATTATCAAGTCGGCTGTGTTTAGTTAAAAAAAAATGTGTATATGGGGGAAGGGAGATAGTAGGGGGGCAGCTAGATAGTGCTATGGATAGAGTGCTGGTCCTGAAGTTGGGAGGACCTGAGTTCAAATCTGGCTTCAGACACTTAGCTTCCTAGCTGTGTGACCCTTAAGTCACTTAACCCTAATTACCTCAGCAAAAATAAATAAATATATAAAGATTGCATATGCCCATATTGTACAATGTTAGCATCTTGAAGACAGGGATTGTATCTCCTATGTATCTGTGTACCAGCACTCAGCATAGTGCTTGCCACAAAATCATCTAGCTTAATAAGGACTTATAGATTTATTGATGGCTATGTGCTAGGCTGCTGTCCAGTAATGGCCAACTTTTCATAACCCTGTGGGTCATAGCACATCATTGCTGACTGTGGAGTTTTCTTAAGAAAGATACTGAAGTAGTTTGCCATTTTCTTCTCCAAAAGATAAAGGAAAACTGAGTTTAAGTGACTTATCCAGGTCATACAACTAGAAAAGGTTCGGAGGCTTGATTTCAATTCAAGTCTTACTGACTCCAGGTCTCCCTTAGACTGTGAACTCCTTGAGGGCAGGGACTTTTTTGCCTTTCTTTATATTCCAAGTACTTTGTACAGTGTCTGCCAAGCAGGAGACACTTAATAGGACTAATTGACTGACTGAGGGAGTCACATGTCAGAGAAGGAAGGAACCACCTGGTTGCCTGTTGCTTTACACATAGAGAAATACACACTTAGAGATATGTATGTGTATGTTATATAATGATGGAGACACTTTATCTATGTATAGGTATGAACATTAATAGAGAAGCTCCTTCATTCTCAAGGTAATTTAGTTGGAATCTGGAACTGCAGATGAAGTTTTGGAAGCAAATATTACCCTTGACTAAAAATTAAGTAATTTGTGTTTGGCAATTGGTTATTTTCCATTTATGAGAAAGGTTGGAGTGGTGGGGGAATAATTAATAGAATATTCATATGCAAGGACAGAATAGGTAGAATCACTGAGCTAATGATGTAGCCTTTCATGGCCTCAGTTTCTCAATCAGTAACAGAGAGACAATAATGCATAGCTTATGAACTTCAGCTGAAGAACTTAGGCAGAGTTGTTTTACTGGAGAAGACATAGAAGGGAGAACATGGAAGTGTTTGAAAGCCTGTCATAGGGAAGGGGGAAAAGACTAATTGGTTTTATCCTCAAAAAATAAGACAAGGATCAATATGTGGTAAGCAGTAATAAGAACTTCCTAATAAAGAGAAGTGTCTCTTGCCAGGAGAAATGAAAGACTTCCTCTCACTGGAGTTATTCAAGTCAAAGATGGGTGTTTAATGTTTAACATATATGGGACTGCCTGCCCTCTAGGGGAGGGGGTGAAGGGAAGGAGGGGAAAAGTTGGAACAGAAGGTTTTGCAAAGGGTCAGTGTTGAAAAATTACCCGTGCATATATTTTGTCAATAAAAAGCTACAATTAAAAAAAAAAAAAAAGATGGGTGTTTACTGTTTGGAGATAAAGGCCTGGAAGTGATTGATTGTAAATGTCTAGGTTGCACTAGGTGAAATCTGAGTTCCTTCCTTCTCTGATCTGTGACTCCCTCAGTCAATTAGTCCTATTAAGTGTCTCCTGCTTGGCAGACACTGTGCAAAGTACTTGAAATATAAAGAAAGGCAAAAAAGTCCCTGCCCTCAAGGAGTCCACACTCTAAGGGAGACAATGTGTGAACAACTTTGTTCAAAGGAGTTATTGACAAGATAAATTGAGGATAATCTCAGAGTGAAGACATTAAGATTAAGGTGGATTGGGAAAAGCTTTGTACAGAATGTACTCTCTTGGCTGCGCTTGGAGGAAACAAAGTGCTGGAGGAATCATCATTTCTTTGTTCTGTCTATAGCAGCCAGGCAGTCAACAAGCCTTGGACAGGTTGTCTAACATATAAAAGAAATGTCTGATTGATGGCACAGTCAGTCATGACTAGGGTTATGAGAGGCTTTACAACAATCCAACCTGGGAAAGAAGAAGGGAAGACCCAAGTTGGATGAAGGCTCCAGGTGGAGCATTAGGCAATAATTCTATTTGTCATCCCTCCAGTGTCTCTAAGCATAGATCCTTTGAGAAATGCACTTGTCCTTGGTGGAGAAGTTGATTATACCTTCTGGAGGAGAAGGGACAGTGATGGCAGAACTTGGAAGAGGAGAGAATGTCTTCTTAATTCCTACTTTGAGAAAGAATATACATGGCTCTTTATTCCCTTTTAAGAGACCGCTGGGAAAACAAGGGGAGAGAAAGACAAACAGACAGACAGACATAGACACAGACACAGACATAGACACAGAAACAGAGACAGAGACAGAGAACACACTTTGGAAAACAGATATGAAAGGGAAAATTAGCCCTCAGCATTACACTCATTTCCAACTGGCTTCCTGGAAGACTTTAGAGAATTCCCCTTGTGTGAGTATAGAGCATGTCTGATGGATGAGCTTAGCTGTCTCAATCCTGTTTGAGGAAAATTATGCAACTTATACATATGTAGCCTACAATCACATACACACATACACACACACACACACACACACACACATCTTATACAATGGCATGATTCAAGGTTTAGAATAAGCCTTTTCCCAAACATGAGTAACAACAACAAAAAAAAAAAAGAATAAGAAGAAAAGAATGCTAAATTTCTTTATCAAAGAATATACCAAACAGAAATCATCATGATTATATAGATTAGAATATTTACAGGAGTAAATGAGTCTTTCACATAGGGCAGAGAGAAGATTTTCACTTAAAGATATGAGCTCACTGAGGGAGAGTCAACTCCCAGCATTCCCCAGAGCTATAGGCAACAAATGTAGAAGGAAATGGTATGGGCTTAAGTACCCATATGTCCCCCAAGATTCTAATCCACTATTCATAAGTGTGTACTTTCTTTTTTCTCCATCTTCTCCTCTATTGGTCATCCTTCAAAGTGCAAGTCCAACAAATGCAACTAAGTCCCTTCTCCCCTTAACCAGTCACAAGTCCTCCCTTAAAATCTAATTGATTCCTCATCTTCAGGGAACCTGAAAACTCAGCCAAAAAGACTTACATCTGTCTCAGTTTTAGAATTGTACCTCTAATTACTAAGATTAGCTTTTGATTCAAAATATATTTCCCTCAAAAGTTCCAACCCTAACAAACTACACCAGATCTCATCTACCATGATTCCTTTGGTACTTAATCTATCATGTGCTTTGCCCAGCACAGAACCAGGCCCAAGGAAGGTGTTAAATGAACTCTTGTGGAGCCTCTGATGATGTATTCAAAAGAGAAACAGGCAGAAAAACTTACCTCCCTGTCCAGGGGAGGGATGAATTACCCTGCCATTTTATACCATGTGATAAGAGGGAAGATATTACTAATTTCACCAAACCAGACAAGCTGGCAGCCTTTTCTTTCTTTATCAGTATGTAATTCTTCATACAGTAAATGAAACTCAGCAGGATGTCTTCTTGCTCAGAGAGCACTTGTTTTTTTTTGAATCCCTAAAGGACTATTTCCAGGGTATTGATTTTAATGGCATCTACCTGCCTTGAATTTATGTCAAATGAAGATTTTACCAGCCTCCAATAAGATTGTCACTTCATTTAATCACATGATTTTCAGATTTTGCAAGAATTGTCCCTGGATCTCATGGAATGGGTGGAATCATGTGGAAATGTTTTTATAATGCAGCAAGTAACTTAAACAGAGAGCTGAGGGAAGGATTCTTTAGACTTTGTCAGACTTGTTCACTATATTGTATTTTGAAATTTACCTGCTCTATAAGGGAAAGCTGAATTTGGAGTGAGAGGTGGAGGGTAGGGTGAAGGGAGGCATCTATTTCTAAAAATTAATGTGATGGAGAAATAAAGACATTAATAAAACTTTTTTTTTTTTAACTGAGGCAATTGGGGTTAAGTGACTTATCCAGGGTCACACAGTTAGGACGTGTTAAGGTCCTCCTGAGTTCAGGCTGGTGCTCTATCCACTGTGCCACCTAGCTGCCCCAATAAAACATTTTTTTAAAAGAAAAACAAAAAGAAAGAAAGGGGGACCTACACCATTTTATAACATAGATTTCCAGAGTGCCCAGGGTGGAAATATGAGCAGGAGAGCAAACCCTCCATACTTCACAGGCTCATAGGATCATAGGAAGATAGGTGGAAGAGAATTTAGAGATCCCCTCGTGCAATTTCCTCATTTTACAGATGAGGTCCACGAGTCCCAGAGAGACAAAAGATACTTGTCCAAAATCATTCAGATGATAAGTGGCAGGCAGAGCTAAGATTAATCCAGACCCACCAAATGGAGAATCAGAGCTCTTTCTGAGTAAACCCAGATATCTGCTCTTGACCCATTTCTAGGGCCAACCTTGAATTTGGCTGAACTTCCATGAGCTGGAAACTCATTGCTGAATTCCCTTAGTCTGCCTAGCATCTGGCAGTGAAGATTCACTTCAGGAAATCTCTGCTGGGATTAGGAGAGAGCATCTAAGAACATGGGCTTCCAGGAGACCACCAGCCCTATTCCTGAAATGCCCACCCTTTGAGTCGGGGGATTGTGATCTATGAGCAAATAAAGTCTCAAGCTCATTAGTCCCTTTCTATGGAATCAAGGAAGAAAAATGGCAGCTGTCCAAGGCAGTTGCTCCAGTCTTGTTTCACCACACACTCAGGTGGCAGCAATGACTCTCTGCTTAGCCTTTGAGAGAGGGAGGCAGCCAATGATCCCTTCAACCCTTACACAGCTGGCCATGGAATATTCCTGACAAAATGTCAGCAGACCCTAAAAAGAGCCATAACACTCAGTTCTCCCCTCCTCCCCAACATCCTGCCTTGCCCCAAATATACACATAAAGCTTGGGCTGTAGACTAGACGTTGGAACATGGTCCTGACCAACCTTGCAAGTCCTGATTTGGCTGGCTGGCTGGCTGGCTTCTCTACAACCAAATGAACAAAGAAGCAGCTTTTCCTATACAGCCCAACATCAGTTAGGAAAGGCGCAGCCTTCTTGGGGATCTTATGGAGCAGAATGACAGAAGTAGCATGGCCGGCTCTTGCTTGGTCCAGATTCTCTCATCAGCCTTCCCGCAGACAGTGGAAAGCTTTCGACATCAGGCTTCACGGTGTCTCAAGGCGGCTGATAATCTTTGTTTATTTTCCTCTCGGTGTGCCCTGGTTTCCATAATGCCGACAGCTTGCGTGCACGCTGTTGAAAGGCCATGCTTCCATCTGAGGCACTCAAGAACTGGAGGCCAGAACTCATGTTTTGTGAGTTCTTCCACTTTGTTTTTCCACTACCTGAAAGCCAGTGCCGGCCGAGCCGATGAAGGCACTTACCTCAAGAGCTAAAAATGACCTGGTGGATGATTCATGCTGTCTGAGGGCTGATGACATAAATCTCCTAATGGGGGCTGAGGCAGGGCTAACCCTGCACCAAGGTGACAGACAGCTCAATGGCTGCAGAAACCCGATGATGCTGAACAGGCCCTCCAAGATAGAAAATCTTCAAAAAGCATAACTGCTGCAGCCATGCTTGAATTTATGTTTACCATAACTTGTGGCCGACAAAATCCAGTGAACTGTTGGCCCTGGGAGGTGTCTAAAGGATGGCCGTCCAGAACAAGAAAGGAAACCTCGTTCCCCAGGGGTTTCAAATGTACTCACGAGAACCAAAGGAATAACAAATGACTTTCAGATGGATTCTGTTTCCTTCTGCATCCCTTCATTTCCTTCCTTGATAGCTAAGAGGAAGGCAATGTTTCGGATAGCATTCATTTCAACAAATTTTTGTTGTTTCCACTAGTTACCAGACACTGGGCTGGGCACTAGGGATGCAGACAGAAATGAAACAAATCCTGTCCTCAAGGGATCTGCCATTGCCTGAGGGAAAATTGAGTAGGACATAGAACACAGAACAGCTCATTAAAAACACCAAATGATTTTCCAAATGCAAGCCACTCCACTCTTTTCTTTAGATTCAAATCTATGCCCAATTCAATTTTAGTCTGTATTACCCATCCCAAAAATCTGCTAACTCAGTACATTGGGCTTCCAAATGTATTCTAAATGCCGCTCTGTTGGCATTTTTCATCCATTTTGTTTTTCCCGTATGTATTGTTAGACCAATATCTTTTGAACAGTTACAGATCTCACTGAGGTCTTCCTGTAATGTCCTGGGATTGGATGCAATTGATACATTATCATCCATGAGTAAAAGCATAGAGAGAACCTCACCATCTATATAATGTGTCTTTCCATAAGCATTTTGGGTCAGATAACTTACTTGACAGTGGAGTACATGTCTAGGGAATATTGTTTCCATGTTTCATTACCTATTTTATGGTAACAAAAACAATCTCACATGTACATAGTGTTGTTTAAGCAAAACCCTTTACATCTATTTTTTACATTTCACTGTCAGATAACTCATTAAAAGAGGTGCTTTTATTGCCACTCTACCATTGTAGAAACAGACTCAGAGAAGTTAAATGACTTATTCAGAATCATACAATCAGTAATTAAAGAAGAAATATGATGAAAATTACAAAAATATGGTAGAAATAATGGTGTTTTTATTGTTAGATGATTTAAGAAATCTTGTATGATTTTGCTATACACTGAATGGCATTTCATCATTGGAAAGAAGTATTTTCCATTAAAAGTCATCTGTGAAAGCTTACCCAATTCTCCTCTTCATCAAGACATCCTGAACATGTACTTGCATAGTCCATTCCCACAAAGATGTTAGAAAGATGAAAGAGTAGTTATATGGGTTATATCCTTATTTGTGTTTCTCCTTGTTTTTTGTTATCTACTCTGTTTTTTAATATGTTAGAAATGGATTCTTGCTGTTTTTTTTCCAATACCGACATCTTATATATAGCCAGCATCAGCAGCTGTGTTTTGCTGATTTATCTTCCTAAATTAATTTTTTCTTCCCTTTATTACACCTTATTAACTGAATTATTAAAGTCCAAATGTTATGGTTCCATGATTATTGATACTCAGAGCATCTTTCCACTGAAAAAAATCATAGATGTGTACTTCTTTTTCTTCTAGTTTCAACTATAAATATTTTCAGACTAAAATCTGGAATAGTTGGTGTTTGTGCCAAGCTTCATGTAATCTTGTTTTGTTACCTATTGCTTTTTAAACTTGATTTTTGTAATGTATTTGTTGTCTTTAAGGTGACACGACTTATAAGTTTCTATTACTCACTTACTCACTTTTCAAATGGCCTTGTACTATAAGCTACATGGTGTTTCAGCTTGGTAAAAAGATCAAATGTTTTGTTTATTGACATAATTTCCCTTTTGTCTTTTGGTCTTCCTCTTGTCCTCTTTCTCTCTATATATAAATATACATGTAATATATATGTATATTTATATAGCCACATACATAAGTGTATCTGTCTCTCTCCTCTCTTCTCTCTTTTCTCACTCAACCTCTCTCCTCTTCATTTTTTCTCTTTCATTCTCATTTCTTCTCTTCTCAACATCTCTCTTCTTTTTCTTCCTCCCTTTACCTATGTACACACACACACACACACACACACACACACACATATATATATGTATGTCTGTCAATCTATAGATATATCACTCTATAAAAAGATACATACATAATATATATGTGTATAAAATATAATACATATTTATATTAATATATATAATATTTATATATATGACATATATATTATATTATATATTATAACATAATATATAATATTGTTAGGATTACTAGGTGAGAACTCAGGTTGTCTGGACAGTGACAAGGTGAGAATTCAGGTTGTCTGGACAATTACAAGGTGAGAACTCAGGTTGACTTGAGAGTTCTCTGGCTCAGACCTTTGGTTTGGGCCTTTAAAGGGAGTTTACATCTTAGGAATTCTAAGAGGAGCAAGCTCATTGGTTGGAGTACTTCTTCCCAGAAGCCCTTGCATTATCCCACGCCCATTCTCTGGGAGAATAAAAGAGGACATCACTCCAGAGATAGGAGAAGACTCTGCACTACATGAGGCTTGAGGGGGCTCTCTGCAGGAAGGGAAGTCACTTCTCTGGACAAGAGTTAATGGCAACTGTCTGGAGACATCCAGAGAGAGAAGTATGGAGACTGAATATAAATCATGCTATGCTCACTTTCTTTTTCTTTTTCTTCTTTTTTTGTTCTCATGATTTTTCTCTTTCGGTCTAATTTTTCTCTCCCAATATGTTTCATTAAAAATGTGTAGGGCTTTTAAAATTATTGTACATGTGTAGACAGAAATAAAAAGAAAACAGAAAAAAGGGGGGGGAAGATTATATTACATAAATTTATAGTAGATCCAATCAGCATGATTTTGCGATTTTCTTGCTTTGTTTAGTACATGAGTCAGACTGAAAGGGAAGAGGAAAACATTGTGTTTGTTGAACTGGTTGACCAATAGGGTTTATGTGACAAAAAAAGGAGAGTAACCAATACGTTGGGTAATGGCTTGGAAAAGCACTCAAGAGTTAATTTAAGGCATTAGGGACAATGAGAATGAAGAATGAGCTTTGGTATTTAAAGGAAAGGGAGAGATGGAATGATACCACATTGTGGTCAGAAAAAAGAATTTCAGAGTTTGAGAACATAAGAGTTTTGCATTGTTGAGCAAGATCAATGATGTTATTTTCTTTGTGTGTTACTGAGGTAGGAGGAGCATATGAAATCATATGAAATGATTCAATGGAGGAACTGGAAAGTGAGGGTGTTTGATGGAGTATCAATACATATAAATTGAGCACCCTTAGAATGGAAAGTAGGAGTAGGGAAGGGGAGAAAGACTTCATAGTAAACATACCTGTGTAAAAGTTAATTCAGGTTAATTAAATGACATGTCCAATAACTTTGGCATTTTTTCCCAAATTTTTAGAGATTTGCATATTAAGAGAGTTATATGAACAACTATTGGAAAATGAAGTTTCAGTAGTTTAAATTGGCAATTATAAAATGAGGATACTAATGGCACCTACCTTGAAGGACTGATTTCAGGATGGATGAAATAATATTTAGAAAGCACCTAGCACAATGCCTGATGCAGAGTGGGAAATGTATAAATACTTGCTGCCTCCTACCCCCTCCCTTTCCTCTGTCAACAAGTCTTGAACTTAGTAGGTCCAAAACTGAGTTCATTACCTTCTCCAACAACTCTCTCCTTTTCTAAATTTCCTATGCCTGATGAGAACATTTCTCCAGCTAAGTGTGATATTGAAGGCTTCACTCTCACATTTTGCCAAGACTTCTCAACTTTATCTTGATACCAGTTCTTCTATGTATCCCTTGCCCCCACTCTTCTGAAATCCCTCAACATTTTACACCTGGGCTATTACAAAGGCTTCCTGGCTAGTCTCAGACTTATTCATTCCAGTTTCTCCTCCCCTCACAAGTTAATTTTGTTTTCCTAAAATACAAAGAAGACCATATCACCCATTTACTCAATAAATTCTAATATCCCTACTTTAATTCCAGGATCAAAAATAAAACCCTTTGTTTGACATTCAAATCTCCTTATAATCTGACCCCCACATACCTTCCCAGTTTTCTTGGAGCATTCTCAATTCTTCCTCATCTTCAATTCAGAGACATAACCTCCTTCCTGTTTATAAAAAAAAAAAAAAAAAAAAAAAAAAAAAAAAAAAAAAAAAAACACTCCATTTACCAACTGTGCATTTTCACTCACTTTCCCTCATGCCTGTAGTTCTCTCTCTTAGATATCTCCTGGCTTCCTTGACTTGCTTGAAAACATGCTCTTATTGGAGCTTCTTTGTTGTAAGCTGGGAAGTTTCTTTCATAGATGAGAAACCTAACACCTAGAGAGGTGAAGTCACTTTCTGGTGGTCATATAGCAAAGTTATCTATCTATCTATCTATCTATCTATCTATCTATCTATCTATCTATCTATCTATCTATCATCTATCTATCTATCTATCTATCTATCTATCATCTTCCTTCCTTCTTTCTTTCTTTCTTTCTTTCTTTCTTTCTTTCTTTCTTTCTTTCTTTCTTTCTTTCTTTCTTTCTTTCTTTCTTTCCTTCTTTCTTTCCTTCCTTCTTTCCTTCCTTCTCTCTTTCTTTCTTTCTTTCTTTCTTTCTTTCTTTCTTTCTTTCTTTCTTTCTTTCTTTCTTTCTTTCTTTCTTTCTTTCTTTCTTTCTTTCTTTCTTTCTTTCTTTCTTTCTTTCTTTCTTTCTTTCTTTCTTTCTTTCGTTTTATCTAGAAACATTTAAACCAAAGTTTCATCTGACTCCAAGGCCAATATATGGTTTCTTTCAAGAAAAGTGTTTTGCAAATTCTAAAGTGAGATGTGGATTTTCCTACTATTCATTACACTAAATTTTATATAAAAAATAAAGTTATAGTAATGTTGAACTTTAAATAATCAGACAATAACTGGTCATCTCCTAATTTAGACATTTATAAGATAATTTAGATTTTCATGTCTTTATGAAATAGTCTAGAGCCATCTGTGATATGTTCTTTTCATCTCTATTCATTTCTCTGTAGCAAAGAAAGACACTTAAAATCATTCATTTGACCTTAGAGAGGCCTCAAAGAACAGACCTGAGTGCATAATCCTTAGCCCCTGCCATTGCTACTGTTGACAATGTTTCTCCCATTAACAAGAACTTTTAGGGGACAATTTCATCTCCACTTTTCTCTCTTCCCTTGCTCAGGCCTCCTTAGTTGATCCTTCAAGCTCTGTTCAGCCTCAGAAAAAGGAGATCACAAGGAAGGTATGACAACCATCATCACACTTCATCTGTCATTGGAAAACTGAAATATAGTAAGATAGATAGATAGATAGATAGATAGATAGATAGATAGATAGATATAGATATAGATATATTGATATAGATAGATAGAGAGATAGATGGATATATCTATCCATCTCTCTCTCTATATATATACATATATATGTATGTATGTATATATAATTAGCAAGTCATAGAGACATTTAAATGAAGTTTTATGTCCTTTCTCACGTCATTGCCAAAGTTGTGATAACATGGAATTCTTACGAACTTCTGCTGCTTTGGGGAAGAAAAAAAAATGACTCAAAGATACCAGAGAAGAAAAATCATCTGAATATGCAAAGAGAGAGCTTGACTTGTCTCAGGGAAATGGGATGTCAAGTAAAAAGAGAAATGGAAAAATCCTGCCACAATAAACAGAAGGTTTTCACTTCCAGAGAATGAGTGAGACATTCTAAAGAAAAAGCAACTGCTTGTATTCCAAGGTAGGATAATGGAAATCAATGGGAGATATCAAGTGAGAGCTCATTCATTGTCATAAGGAGAAGAGACCAGTTTTGGTCCTTGTGGACTCCCGGCTGAAGAGTGTTGGCAGGCCTCTGGGCCAGCCTGACAGTCCTATTAGAGAGCTCTTCTGCTTTATTCATCCAGGATAGGACAGAAATCCTTGCAAGACTTGCCAAATTGCTTTAATGTCCCCCGTTTCTGGTGAAGACAAATGATATAGCCGGAAATGAAATTAGAAGGCATTGCTATCCATGATAAACTCCTGGACAAGGAACTGAAGACATTCCGAGTAATCTTCTATGGCTGTCAATTAACGAAATGAGTTTCCAACCAGAAAGTCAGATTCAGGAAGAGAGACAGCTCCTTAATTAGAGAGTATCTGAGAATAGAGTTTGGAATTCTTGAGTACAATTTAAAACTTAGGGTGCTAGGCTCTGGGCCAGGCAAAGAGAATACCTACTATGTATATTCACTGATAAAACACATATTTGGATCCAGTGGACATTAAACTGGAAAGGAAGGCAGAGATAGAGAATGACTTGTCTATATTAACCAAGACTGATGCTAGAGGCTGGGCTTTTTAATTTTTTTGGATGTTTGTTAAAGGTCCCTTTTATAATGAGGTAATGACTATGGACTCCTTCTCAGAATAATGTTTTCAATAACCAAAGACAATGTTAAATTTTGGTTTGAGGTTAGTGAAAATAAAAATATAGTTTTTCCAACTAAATTTATAGACCCCTTGAAAGACTCCTTGGGAATCTTTGGCTCTAGATTAAGAACTGTCATAGAGAGTAATTAAGACATAGCTAAAATAGCAATAGGCATGCCTAAGTTTTGTCTGAAATGATGTCAAGACGAGAGTAAATTAGAGTACCAAATATAAAGAGGCAAATTTAACTATTTGGGTATCATGGAAACTTGGTTGGGTGAAATCCAGGACAGAAATTTGGCTTTGGAAGAATATATACTTTATTCAAAAATAAGAAAGGGAGAGAAACAACACAGCATTACATGTGAGTGAGTTTATCATTGCCTTTCTTCAAATGTTGTGTCCAGAACTGAAAAGAGAGCAGGACATGTGGGCTGAGCAGGGGAGAATGCCCCAAGAAGTCTCCCTGCACAGGATGAGCAATGGGCCTCTCTGAGCGTATTCAAAAATGGCGTTAGCTTTCTGGGCTGTCAAGCTCCCGAATTCTTCAACTTCCATCTCCCACCCACTCTAGTCTGACTGGCTCTCCTCTGTGCATGTAATACTTGTTCCTTTAGTTGCTCAGCTGCCTTTAAGATTCATCCCCATCTCCATTTTTTTTTCCTGGAGGCCATTCCCAGTCTTCCCATTCTACACCAGCCCTCCACACACAGACACACAAATTATACTCTCAAGTTACCTTCCATTTGCTTTGTCAATATCTTGTTCCTTATTGTCTATCTGTTGTTTTCCCCAGTGGAACATTGGATATTGGATATATTTTGTCAGGGCTGATAAATTTTACAAGATAACGATAGACAAATGCTAATTTATTAACACTTTATTGATGGTAGGAGAACTTGACCAAGCCCTCTAGAAGCATTTAGCTTCCCCATATATGGACCAGAGGGTCATGGTATACTTTTCTGCTCCATTCCACTCTCAAAACAAAAGAACCTGAAACTCTTTGAGGAACCCGACACTTCTGGTGCCCTCAGTGAAACTGGGATTCGAATGGGGTAAGGGTTTGCAAGATATTGCAAAACTTTGCACTCAAAGAGGATAACAGCCTGCTACCCTCAGAAAGGGGACTGGGTTTGGGCTTTGAAAAGGGAGAAGCTTTAATCAGTTGTGCTGTGATTTTTGTTTGTTTGGTTTTTTGGTTTTTTTTGGTGAGGCAATTGGGGTTAAGTGACTTGCCCAGAGTCACACATCTAGGAGTAGTAAGTGTCTGAGGCTGGATTTGAACTCAGGTCCTCCTGACTCCATGGCTGGAGCTCTATCCATTGTGTCATCTAGCTTCCCCATGTGAGGTGATTTTTAATCTGCCAAACATGGACTTTTAGAACTCCTCTATCTTCCAACAGCAAGTGCTAGAGTGTTGACCATAGATTCCTGAATCTACTAAAAAGAACATCCATTTATACAAGACTTCCAGGTTGAAGAAAATGGTTTATAAACATTGTCCTTTCTAATCCTCACAGCAATTCTCTGGGTAAGTAGTGCAGCTGTGATTATACCCACTTCTACATGGAGGAAACAGGAAGTTAAAGTGACTTTTTCAGGATCACTCCGTGGATATCAGAGGCAGAAATCCAACCCGGGGAGTAAGCCCAGGACTCTTATCTAGGACTTCAGGAAGCTTTTGTTTTCTTTTTAGCTTTTATTTTCTTCATGATGTCATCATCCATTATAACTTTGCCTTGTTTGGAATACTAGGCAGCACAGTGGATAGAGTGCTAGGCTGAGACTCAAGGACATTTCAGTTTGAATCCTGCCTCAGATACTCGCTAGCTCTGTGAGCTTGAGCACATCACCTATCATCTATCTGCCTCAGTTTCCTCATTTGTAAAATAGAAATCATAATAGCCCATTCTTCAGAGAGATAAATCTGAAATATTAGCGATTATTATTAATTACAATTAATATATAGTTGTGATCTCTCTATACATATAGACACACCCGCATATCTATCTGTCTGTCTGTCCATCCATCTATCTATCTATGTATACAGCCACACACATAGCTATTGTTATGAGGCAAAAATCACCAGCCTGGATCTTTAATGAGAAATGAGGAATAGGGACACAAACATATGTGTAAGTTTCAGTCACACTTTCACTCTTGACTTTGATCATGGAGGAATCTTCCTGAAAACCCTGAGAGTTATTTTGGTTCTTACTGCTCATTTCTCCTCTCTGGGATTTTTTCCTCCATATGTAACGAGGAGCTTGAAGCCCAGGGCTGTGTGGTTCCTTGTAGCTCAAAAATCCACGGATGTTACAAGAATCAATGGGGCCTAATTCTCGAATTGGCCAAATGTGTTTTCCCTCAATGGATATGAGCCAATCTTAAGTCTCTGGTTGTCACACACATGGCTTCAACAGTGACTGGATCTGACAAGCATGGGAGAGGCTGGTCTAGTTTTTTACATTTTTATGGTATTAATTCTTCTCATTTCTGGGCATCTGAAGGTGATATGGCTTTAATGAAGTCTTAATTTCCCTTCTTCTGGTGTAACGCACAGGAAACCAGGCTTCCCTAGTTCAAGTGGTGCCCTGGCAGATGTTCTTTATGTAACCACAGCATTTGGGCAGATGAGGCTCCAGCCTCGCCTGTTAAGTGACCCACATAAGGAAGTCTTCACTGCTTTCCTGGGGACATGGAAGACCGGAATTGCAAGCAGGTTTCACAGTCTCTTCAGAAAGAAAGGAGAAGAAGAATCCCAGAATCACATATTCTCAGAACTGGAAGCAACCTCAGTGATACAAAGAAACCAAAACCCTCCTCTCTAACATCCCTGAGCTCATATAGCCTTTGCCTGAAGTCCTGGTCTAGTAGAAAGGGGATTTGCATCCTTTTTCCCTATTCCAAAGAAGCTAATTCTTCTTGGGCCCAACTCTGAAACTTTCTTTTTCTCTTAACAACAAGCCTAATTCTGCCTCTTTGCTTCTTGTCCAACCCATAGGGCCAATCAGAACAGGGGTGATCCCTCTGCCCCATGAGAGCTAAGGAAGGGCGACAGAACTGACTTCTAAGAACATGTTCTATGAGAAGGCCAGTAACCTCGTGAGGCTGAATTAAAACCAGATGCCAACTCACCTCCAAACGTGATTCTAATTGTATAATCAAAGGAAATGCCTATCCTGGCCTGGGCAGGCTCCCTGCTGCCTCAGTCTGTCTCAGAGCCAAGGTTCCTGCCCTCTTGGACTGCTCAAGGGCCTTTAGTGCTGTGAAGATCTCTCACTTGGAGGAGCACACATCCTCAACTATGAGCTGGGCAAAACTCGCTCTGTGGGGCTCAATTGTACTTTCTGGGCCTCCTCCTCTAAGGTTCCTACCCAGACATCCTTTTGCTTTTGTAGGTGCCATGTGGGCAGAACTCAAGAAGGAGACCAACAGAGATAAGCCTAGCATCCCAGGTTCATGTAGAGTGTGTCGTCAAGCAGCAGAGACCCCACCATAGCATCAGGGATCTGAAACACCCTGTGGGAAATGTAGGCACTTACTGGGCTCTCGAACTTCACAACATTAAATTATAGCATCTCATTGAGTTAAATCAAGGATGAACTGGGCAAGAATAACTCACCTTGCCTCACACATGGGCTGTGGAGCTTTAGGGAATAACAGAAGGAAAAGGTACCAGGGGAAGTCAGAGCTCATTTATGAAGAAGCAGGAAATAGTTCTCTGGATTGGAGGTATAGAGGGAGAGCCCTCAGCTACTAGAAAGATTTCAACAGAAAAATGTCAGGGCTTTGTTTGTTGGCATATTTACCCAATAAAGGCAGAAACACATCTGTGCTCACTCTCTCTGTCTGTCTTTTCTTTCTCTCCCTCTGTCTGTTTCCCTCTGTCTCTGTTTTCTCCTTTTCTCCCTTCCCTCTCTCTCTTTCTGTCTTTCTGCTTCTCTGTTTCCCTCCCTTTCTCTTTCTCTCTCTGTTTCTCTGTCTCTCTCTCTCCATCTCTCTTCTCCCCCCCCCCCCTGTATTTAGCAGACTCCTTAAAGTAGGCTTTTGGATCACCAGATCTCAATCAGAGATGTACCAAATGTTACATGGAATCTTCTAACCCTAAACTCCATTGTTGTCTGAGTACGTGAATTTGAAATTATTACTAATTGAAGGTAAAAGAATACCACTAATCTTAGCTGGAGCATTTTTCTGGCTTTTATTGACTTCAAAACTGACTCACTCCCTTTTTTTGATCTTATATTGCCTGTTAGAATTTCTCTTCATATGCAAGTCATTTTGTTAATATCTTGGTGTCCCTTTCATATATTTCTCTTCACTCCACTTCATTTTTAATTTTGCTCCTTTGAAGATTGCAGAATTTCTTATTATAGCCATATGGTATTGCTAGAAAATATATTTGTGTTCAAAAAAATGGATTCTTCTTTCAGGCAACAGCTACAGAGTGCTGAAAGTACCGGGAAATACTTTACTTGAACCTTCGTCCTGTTCAATATTAGGCTTGATTCCTTGTGTCTCTATTGTTCTTGTTTGAGAAAACTGTACTGATGCCCTCATGCGTCGCCTCACCTGCCCAATGGTAAGCCACAAGGTAGACAAAAGACATTATTCGGGCAGTTTGGGACATCTTCTCTGAGTAACCATGGGGTCTCTGTGAAGACACTCTCTAGGATTCTGGGGTTTGATGTAAGGAACATGTACAACAAACACTGAGTGCCCAAAAGTGGAATGAAAGCCATTAAGATCCCCTGATAGAGATGGCTACCTTCTCTATAACTTAAGAGTTGGCTGGAACCTTGAGAGATTATACCACTTAGTCATTTGAGAGGCATTAATTAAGCACTTACTGTGTGGCAGGCACTAAAGTAACTTGGCCTTCAGGTGTCAGAGGCAGAATTCAAATCTTCTTTTATCTCTGGCACTTTGAAGCCAGTTTTCTCTCCACAATGCTGAGTGACACTCAGTTTTTGAGGGACAAGCCCCTAACTGATTAGCTCTAGTGGAAGGAATTTCCACACCAGAAATTCTTCTTTCTGAGGAAGTAGGTCTGATTTCAAAACAGCCAAAGATCCAATGTATTTGCATAACCCTTTAGTGCTTTGCATACATTATCTCCTTTGAGACGAGCCACAAGGTGAGTAGAATAAGATTGGCAGCTTAAGAGAAAACAGGTTTAGAAAGGAAGAGAAAACACACAGGAGCTTTTAGGAGAGCCAATGTGTGCACTTTCTAGTCTTAATTGAAGAGTCCAAGCTGGAAGGATCCTTAGGTACCAACTTTCTGATTTTACAGAGGAAGAAACTGAGACCTAGAGACCTTAAATGACATATCCAAGACTTGCCATTGAGGTTGTTCACTCATTTCAGTTCTGTCTGTCTTTCCATGACCCCATTTGGAATTTTCTTATCAGAGATAACTGAAGTGGTTTTGCTAGTTCCTTCTCCAGCTCCTTTTACAGATGAGGAAACTGAGGTAAACAGGGTTAAGTGACTTGGCCAAAGTCACACAGTAGTAAATGTCTCAGACTGGGTTTGAGCGGAAAGCTTGCTGATTCCATCTCTATTTCACCTAACTGCTCCTACCAAAACTAGTGAGAGGCAGAGCCAGGAATTGAATCCAGGTTCCCTGACTCCAAATCCAGATCTTCTGTTGAAATGCACTAACATGGGGGGAAATTAGAGCTTGGGAGAAAACACTGGTACATTGAATGACTGTTTGTTGTATATTCTCATTATATCAATTGAATTGCAGATTGTCCAACAAATGGAAATAGAAATCCCTCGTCTGGAAGGAGAAGCCCTGATCTTTTTCTCAAACCCACAGAGCTATATACTGTTAGTGAGGGATGGAGGTGTTCCCTTCAGTCCTGGAACTGCAGCTCCCATAGGGATGAGAGATAAGAAAAAGAGGCAGGAGAGAGGGGAAGAGACTGATTCCAGCTGGAGCCTTAAGTGCGGGAACACACAGAGCATCCCTTTTTATGCCCATACCGAGTCCTCTATGACATGGGCTTCCATGTTGGGACTTCTTTTTAAGATACAGAACAATTTTTCACCTCATTTTTCTCTGAAGCCAAATTCTGGGCATGTTCTGCTCAGGCTTCCTCAGAACTTCCCATCACCCCTCCCAAGTGGATCAACATAAGGGCTGATTTAACTTGGTATATTACACTCAGTAATAAGTAAATTGATGGTAATGAGTAGGACCCTCTTTAGAACTGGATTTGTTCCACAAAGTAGGCCTTGTGAATTGCCAAGATGGGAGGCAGTCACTGTGGCTCCCTCCTTCTGTACTCCCTGCTCCAGTGTGGATTTGATGCTTATTCTCCTGAACCCATCAAGGCCTTTTCTGTAAATGTCCGCTGAGGGATGGTTCCTATCAGGAGAGATGTAGCCTGTCATGGAACTTACTAATTATTGGGACAAAGAGATGGAGAGTAGGAATCTTACATCCTCGCTCAATAAGTATGTGTTAAATCTCTGCTTTGATACCAGGTCCCTTCTGGGCACTGAGGCACAAAGACAAAGAACAAGTTGTTCCTTCTTCAAAAAGCTTACTTTCTGATGATGGAAAATGACAGGTACGCATATTAACAAAGATAAGAATGACAACTGATCTCTACTCCTGAATAGGATGGGGAGCTAACATGAAGAGGACAAAGGAGCAGTCTCCAGATGGCACCAGTAGAATAAAGATGAAGAGGTAGAATCATGGACACAAGACATAGCTAACAAACCACTTTGAATGGGAAAAGAAGCATTTTTGAAGTGAATTAAAATGAAGTAGAAGAAGAAGAAAGAAGAAAAGAAAAAAAGAAGAAAGGAAAAAAGACAAAAAAGAAGAAAAGAAAAAAGAAGAGGAAGAAGAAAAGAAAGAAGAAAGGAAAAAAGAAGACAAAAAAGAAGAAGAAAGAAGAAAAAAGAAGAGGAAGAAGAAAAGAAAGGAGAGGAAGAAGAATAAAGAAGAAGAAAAGAAGAGGAAGAAGAAGAAGAATTAAGAAAAAGAAGAGGAAGAAACAAAGAAGAAAAATTAAGAAAAAGAGGAAGAAACAAAAAAAGACGAAGAAGAATTAAGAAAAAGAGGAGGAAACAAAGAAGAAGAAGAAGAAAGAATCAAGAGGAAGAAGAGAAGACAAAGAAGAAAGATGGATTAGAAAAGTATGTGGGAGCCAGATCATGGCGTGCTTTTACAGATTTTATTTTATTTTATCCTAGAGGCAGTTGGGAGCCATAGATGATTTTTGGACCTTCTATGCACGGAATCCTTGATATGCACCAACAGATTCAAAAAACACAAACAAAAATGGTTCTTGCCCTCAAGGAGTTTACATTCTGCCAATAGGTTATGAGTCACTGGCTAACCTCTTCTAAAGTGACTTTAGAAGCATTTTGGAATGAATTGCCTCTCAAGTGTAAATACAGTTTATTCAAAACACAAACAAAAATTAAAGAAATATGCCTGTGGATGCCTGACATCCTATCATGCATGACTGAGTTTGACTATTGGAAAGCCAAACCAAATGTCTCATTTACATGTTTTCCCCTGTCCAAAATACCTAAGAACAAAGGGAAATGTAAACGGGATGTTTCTAGCCTGCAGTCCATTCATTAAATGGAATCTCTTGTGAAAGATGATTCTGAATTTTTGGGAGTCGAATCGATCTTTGCCATGGGATAAAGGAAGGATAACCAGGGAGCAACAATCTCCAGTGGGATCTTAACACCCAGATGGGACACATTTACTCCAGAAATCTGTAGAAATGAGTTTCACAGCTCAATTTGTAAGCTCAGATTTGATTAAAATAAAGCAGCAACAAAAAACAGTAATGTTTATAGAGACAAGTGGTAGGCTACTAGAGAGGAAACTGTATACACTTGCAGAAATAATTATTGTATCTGCTTAGTTTTTTTTTTTTTCTTTGTTACTAGGAAAGATTCATTTGAGGGGGTGGGACAAAATATGAAAATATTTCCAGAAAAAAATTACAATATAAAAAAGGGTTCAATGAAACTTATTAAGAACAACAAAACTGCAGATTTCCATACCCATCAATCAACTTTGCCAGCATTTATTAAGCACCTACTGTGTGCCAAATGCTGTACTATCTTGGTATTATCCTGGCCATACAGAGTACCTCTTAAGTAAGGAAAAGATGAAGCTCCTGGAATAAAAGGTCAGCTAATATATTCATCCTTGATTATTCACTGACCAGTCTTTCACTTAGAGCTTCTGATGGGTGATCCAGAGGCTTCCATCTTTATGGTTCAGGAACAATTCAGTCCCCAAGTCTGGCAGGACCAGAAAATGGAGTTCAGTCTTTATTTGCATGATCAAAGAAGCAAATTGTAAAAACTGCAGCTTCCATATGAAACTAATATCCCCCTTGAAGGAGCTGCTGGAAAGATTTGGTCCAATTATAATAGAAGCCGAATTCCCAAGCTTTTCACAGTAGCGAGATTGTACTTCAGCAACGGGAGCCAAGTACAACGGCCTTGTCTTGGCAACACCGCTGCTTGAGTTGCCTGTCTCCTTTTTCTTTGAGAAGCCCAGGACTGGTAAATGGTTCAACGATTGAATGTCTACACTGATTAAATCGATTCAGCAGTCTCTGAGACTACAGAGAATCTACAAGGAAGTTGGTATTTTACTGGCAGGCTAATCCATTTTTCTTTGAATAACTCATATTCCAGCCACCCAGGGAGTTATTCCAAGAGACTAAGATTAACAAAAAATAATAAGAAAAGACAAGTTCCTCCTATCTGCCATTATTATTTGAAATCAATTTAGCAAGTATTTATTAAAAGCCTACTATGTGTCAGTAATATACTAGAAATGCAGCAGAGATATAATAAAGCCTCTTTCCTCAAGTTCTATCTGTGACTTTATTAGCTGTGTGTTCTCGATAATGAACTCAGTTGCCTTCAGTTTGGGTTTTCTGTAAAATGGGCATATTACTAATGATACCTTCCTCCCAGGATTTGAAGATGAAATCAAACCATGAAAAGTACTTTCCAAAGCTTAGGGTGCTCTACAGATGTTAGCTTATGATATCATCAACACATTGTCATTGGTTTAAAGGGTTAGTGTTTTAAATGGACAAAGGAGACACTGGATTCCAGTTTGGGTTCCTCCACTTTCTCTTTTAGGATCTCTAGAGGTGACAGAGTCCCAGTCTGTTAGTAGAAATTGGTGATGTCTCAGAGATGGTCACTGGGTGGAATAGATAATAAGCTCTAAAAGCCAGTTGGGCATGAATTTCAAGCTATTATGAAATATCAACTCCTCGAGAGGAAAGAAAATTTCACATTTATCTTATATTACTAATACTTGACATATCAGCTCCTGGTTCACAGTAGGTACTTGACAATACATGTTGAATATTTTAGTTGAATTAATTCATGGGAATTAATGGGAAAATAAAAAGCAGTGTGGTAATGGGAAGGGGGAGGCTTGGTGACCATCTGCAATAGACTGGTATGACTTCTAATAGGACAGTGACTAAAGCACATGGAAAAATGACCTAGAAAAAACTGATTAGGCTGGCAATTCCCATTTGTGATTCTTAAAATGAGTTGTGGCTCATGAGCCATAAATATTTTTTCACTTGATTTTCACAAGTCCAAGAAATAGGTATTATTGATTTTCTCCACTTTACAGTTGAGGAAACTGAGACAGACAGAGCTTAAGGGACTCACTCAAATTTCCATACCTAGTAAGTGTATGAGACTAGAATTGAATTCAAATCTTCTGACTGCAGGCCCAGCACTCTAAGACAATGAGATGACAAATTAAAAAGAAATTAATAATGCATTTTTAAAAAATGATACACTCTACTTCAAGGGATTTATGTTGAACTGGGAAGGAATTTAAAGATGATTTGTACACAGACCCATTAATATGGAAAGGAAAAGAAATAGATAAAAGATTCAAACAAAGTGTTTTGGGAACATTTGGGATGGCCAAATTGGGATTTCCATGGCCAAATTCCATTGGGATGGAAAAGGCACTGATTTTGGAATCTCAGGTCCCAGGTCCCTATTTGACCTTGGGCAAGCTCCTTCCTTTGTGGCGGCTTCAGTTTCTTTATCTCTAAAAATGACCATTGGACTTGATGACCTCTAAAATCTCTCTAATTCTTGCTTGCTGAGCCTCTGAATAATTTCCTTTGGAACGGCTGCCAATATGAGCCCAGTAACTGAGATCTAAAGATGATATTAGCCTTATTTACTTAATTATTCTGTACCTTAGTTTTTTCCTCTTCTGTAAAATGGGGAGAATAATTTCTACAGGACTTTTTTCATTAGGTTGTTGAGGAATAAGTGATGTAATTTAAAGAAAGTCTTTGGAATAATCTCAAATCACAATTGTACTATCATCATTGTTATCATCTCTATCATTCTCCTTCTCCTTCCCTTCTTCCTCATCTTCCTCCTTCTCCCATCATCTCTATCATCATTGTTATCATGACTATTATCATCATCCTTCTCCATCTCCTTCTCCTCTTCCTCCTTATCCCATCATGTCTTATGATCTTCATCTCCCCAACAACTTCCAACATCATTTTATCTATGAAAGCTGGCCTTGCCTTTCCAGTCTTTGTTTACTACCTTCCTTCAGTGTAGTTCATAATCCCCAATGGTTTTATTTCCAAGTAATTCTTGACTTTCCATAAATCTTTCAGAAACATATGTACGCAACACCCTAAAGGCCACGATGTAGTTCTTTTAACATTTTGTGAGTTTCAGGACAACTGGACCATCCATTTCTTATCTCATGGATCACTTGCCTCCCTTTTCAAGCATACACAAATAAATACAATCCAACCCAAACTAATCAAACAAACACTTATGAAGCTCGTGTCTAGGGTTGTCTATATTTAATTTCTGCTTCCCCAACATTTTATTGAAAATGAATCATAATACAGCAAGGATTTTCATAGATTTTGTAATCTGTACGTGGAACCATTCTAAGATATAGTTTATCATATCTCTTGAATGAAGTGTGAACTACCAATATACTTATATGCTACTTTTTTTACAATGCACATACCCTGTTAATTCAGAAGACCAGCTTGAAGTAACATTTTTCATATTCACTTCTCATTTATACTACTCAATGCATAGAAGAGTAAAAAAAAAAAAAAAAAAAAAAAACAGGAAATTAGAGGAGTCTCTCAGTCTGACTACTGTTTTATGCTTATTCTTTGAAGCAATTAGAAAGTAGAGAAATTGAGAAAGAACCCAATAATTTCTCGGCAAACCAAGGCCATGCCTTGGAAGAGTACAAAAAATACTCTGAGAGATGGAACAAAATACATTTCCACAGAGCTATGGCTTCCACTTAAAACAGAGAACATTGCTGATGGTTTTGGCGAAATTGACTTCAACTTCCGTGAAATAGTTTTATAAAGTTTTGACCAAGTATTTCTTCTTCTCAGCATTTGACTCAAAATATTTGAATTTGTCCCAAAGGTTAAACTTAATATTTTCATTTCTATACCACAGAATGTGACAATTAATTTAAATCACATATCATATTGTAGTTTTGTTGCTCCTTAGGGGTTGGCCTTTGGCCTTTTCTCTTACTTAGAAAGTGGTTCCACTTTAAATTAGCACTATAAAAGAAGAGAACTACTAAGACTAGGATCAACAATTGAAAGCCTTAAAAAGATTCAAATCTCCTTCTGAAGTAGCAATAGAAGAGATCAATTTCTGGGTATGTTGAAGGATAGATTCATTCCAAAGCTCCAAAATTACTGTTTCTGGATTTTTATTTTCTTTTTTCCAAATTTGGTATTAATTTCTAAGAGAGAATTTAATAAGTATCACTATTTTTTATGATTTAAAAAAGAACATTTTTATTTTATAAAAGAACATTTTTATTTTTATAACATTTTCTATATATTAATGGTCAAAAGAGTCTCATCATTTCGTTTTTACATAGGTCATATAAAAAGGAGAACCATGTTAGTTGACAAATATGTATTATATGCCAGATTAAAAAAAAAAAAAACAAAAAAAAAAAACACTGTCCCAGGTTAAAAGTTCAGACACACACACACACCAAAATATAACTAAATAACTAACTAAATAAATAAATAAATAAATAAATAGATAGATAGATAGATAGATAGATAAATAGATAGATAAATAAATAAATAAATAAAACTGCCTTTAAGGAGAATACATTCTAATTAGAGAGAAAAATTATGCAAACTAGGTACATATGCAATATACAGAACTTTGCTAGAAGGCAATAATAGTAGTAGTTAACAATTATATCTCACTATGTTCCAGGCACTATGTCAAACACTTTACAATTATTATTTCATGTCATCCTGCTAACAATCCCAGAAGAACATGCTATTATTATTATTCCCATTTTATATACTGGGAATACTGAAACAAATAGAGATTGATTGATTTGCTCAGGATTACACAGCAAATAAGTATGTGAAGCAGGACTCAGATCCTCTTGATGTCAACCCTGGAGCTCTCTCCATTGTAACAAGCAACAAACTCTAACTAAGCTTGAATTGGTCCACCCTATACTTCATGCCTCATTAAACACTATTTTCTCTATCTGTGAGTGTGTGGGGGGGTTTCTGCTGATGTAATAATGCTTTAAGAAAGCAATAGAAAAATCAACATTTTGATGGTATGATCAGAAGCTCTTTTACTGGAGAATCCCAGATTTGGAGCCCAACCCCCTCATTTTGCAGAGAAGGACCACAAGGGAAGAGAGGGCAGGAGATTTCCAAAGGTCACAGGGATTGTCTGAAACAAAGCTGCCTTCCCATGCTTCCTCCTATGGGCCCAGAAAAAGTAGGTCTGGATATACTTCAAAGACCTTTGAATGGCTTCCTCATATTGGCCAAACATATTCATGAAGTAGAATATGTTGACCAAAAAAACCTTTTAATGGTGACCAGCTCAGGTGTAGACAAGAAGTCTATAATGATGCTCATGGTCACTCTATGTCAATACCATGGTGGTAGAGAGAAGAAACCAGAGACCCACAGCCTTTAGACTGAGTTACAGTCTAACCTTTAACCTGGCTCCCTAACCTGGGGTAGATGAGCCAAGCGGATGGATAGCCAAGAGAGGTAAGGAGTTTGGTAGTGAACACATGGATCTTCTGACCAGGTGTTCACTAGGGAACCAACAAGTCAGGCATTAAGTCAGGGCATTATGTGAGTAGGTATAATAAAGGCTTTTAAGATTACATGTGGCTGTTCTTGAGTGCGCTACCGGTTATTAAACTATAGATTCAAGAGATTGTGGCCAGAGACCTTTGAAGGCCTCAGAGGAGGCGAGCCGGGTAGAGTTGACACTGCAAAGGTCAGTGGGTCTAGGACAGACTAGTAATTGTAACTGCCAGGAGGGCATGTTACAAATGGCAATGTTACAAACTATGTTACAAGTAAATCTGAAGATAGAGTCATATATCTATCTACATCATGGTATTGGAGAGTACCCATGTGATAATGCGTTTGTATCTACATGTGAATTATTACATGGGTGAATATGCTTATTTCTTAATTTATCATCATGTTTCTCTCACTATGTTTTGTGCCACGTTCATGCTAAAGAATGTCTGTTGATGGTTGTGCATTTCTGGCACTGCTTATAATGATATAATATAATATATATATATAATATATATATATAATAATATATGTCCTATCGATAGGGTTCTTGATACAGCTGGCCAGCTATACTTTGCTAGTTGGCCATGCTTGTTGCTCATGATTGATTCTTGTGTGTACTTTTAATGTGCATGCAATTAGGAATGTTAACATGCTTATATCCTTGCAGGCCATGCTCTTCATAGTGCCATGTCTACTTCATGTGCTGTTAAGATGCCTTTGTTATATTGCAATTTCAGTGGTACCTAAAGCCAGTTCCCCATCACGTCAGAAAAATCATCTTTGTTTAAAACATTGCTGCTTGTGTTTAGATTATAGAGCTACAGGTTTTGGACTTGCCCCAACTGATTTTTGTAAGGGCCAGAAGGAGATCTGGCCCAAGAAAGAAACGTAAAAACATTCTCAAATCCCATTAGGAAAAGACTCTGCTGGAGAATGATGAATAATACCCTACGCTGAATGAGAAGAGGGTGGAATTAGTGGGACTGGGATAGAAAAGAGCTGGAGCCATCTGAATCTTCTCAGAATTTCTTTGAGCTTCTTCAGTCTCTTAAAAGTCTCTTTGATCCCCACCGTCTCTGTAAGTTCTATAGTTTCTTCAGGTCTCTTATGTCTTGTGCATCTCTGCAGTTGCTTTAGGTGTTAGTGGCTTCCAATTTTGAGAAGTTGAATGATGCAATTCTACTTCAGGTTGCTGAAGGGAGAATAAGACTGGGAAGAAGTTGACATGAGTAGTTCATGTCTCTATCTACAGCTTGCTAACCTAGAGACTTTGGAAATTTTCCCTTTAAATGAGATCTGGGACTTTCTCTTCAAAGACTATGTAGTTTCTTATATTCTTTTATGTACACCTTCTCTAATCACTACTTTGGTAGGGACTTGGATAAATGGGTATTTTTGCTGTTTCCTATGAGTGTTTATTTTGGAATTAGTATTTGCCAGATAACTTTGAATATAAACCTTGGCTCTTCCTTTTCCCAAGAAAAAATAGTGATTAGAAAGGTAGCTGGATCCCCAAAACCAAATCCCCTAGTGTAGGAGTAGGGAACCTCCAGCCCTTGGGCAATATAAGCCTGCTTAAATTTTATAAATTGACAATTTTGTATGGCTGCTGAATGATATTATGAATATTCAAATGGTCCTTGACAAAAAAAGGAAAGGTAGCCTAGATTAACAATAGTTAAGGGAACACTGATATAGTTCTGGGTCCTTACCCCTTCTGTCTGAAGAGAGCAGAGTGGCCAACCTTCTCATCCCAAGCTCCAGCTTTCTCTCCTGGCAGGAAATAAAATCTATCCTGGAGAAGTATGGGAGGTGCAGGTGGAGATCTTCCATTATCCTGGAGGATGTGATCCTTGTAGATATGGTACACAAAGACACACTTATGCACATGAGGAGACAGTCTCTAAACACATGCGTGGATATACATCTAGGCCACAGCTAAATTCTTAAGGATCCAGAAGCTTTACCTGGTTCTCTCTTTAGTCTATCCTCCTACAATCTTTCTGATAACCCAGAAATATTGTGGCTGTGGCCAAAATTGAACACAGTGAACATCATCTTTTCTCTTAGGAGCCCTGACTAGCTGAAGTAGATGCACAAGACTGCTTCATTTCCACTGCTCCCAGGCATCCAGCATGGAAGACTCCTTTTGGGGCATCTCCAAGCTTGAATTTAATGGCATGGAGCTGTGGGCTCCCCCGCCTCTTGTCTTTTCCCACTGGACTGGCATCCCCTCCCATGGAGTCTGGGAATCCCTGTCCTGATCAAATGAAAGTCTCAGTATGACTTAAGTTTTACTTTCATTTTTCAAAATGTTCTGGGTTTGGCAAATCACTTTTGGTTAAGTATTGAATAACGGCACAATACTCCAAAAGGGAGACAAAAAACCAAATCTAGATGTGGACAAAACAATGGCTCTTTATTGTTCTTTCAAGAAAGAGCCATTCCCTCAAAATCTGGGTGTGTGTGTATGTGTGTGTGTGTGTGTGTGTGTGTGTGTGTGTGTACACGCATGCACGCGTGTGTGTGATGACTTCATTAAAACTAACTAAATAAATAAAAGATGTATTGCCCAGGGTACAAGAATTCTGCCAACTCAGCTTGATATTTATCAGAACATAGATTCCTGTAGTGTAATCCCCTGGTTTTATGATAAAACAACAATAGGAAGTGACTTGTCTGAGGTCATATAGAAAGGAAGCAGCAATCCAGGATTCAAACCCTTCTCCAAAGATTCTAAATCCAAATCCAAATCGGCTGTTTGGTTTTAATTTTTTGTCTTCATATTCCGAGAACTTGGCATGGGGAAGGTGCTTGGCAAGTGCTTGTTAATTTGAACTAAATTAGTACCAGGATGATAGCAGCTTGTTTAGTAGAGATCTTCCTTTTACTCAATAGAAATAAATTTTATTTAGCACTTGAATGACAACTAAAGTACTTAAGAATTTTTTGGAGGAAAAAAAAAAGATAAACATTGTTCCCATCCCTTCTGCAAACATATTTATACTTCTAATTTGTTTTCATGAATTTCTTTCTTTTTTTTTTTTTTTTTTTTTTTTTTTTTTTTTTGTAAATAAAAGATAAATAAATCCCAGTATAGCTTCTGCTGAATGATGATGATGATGATGATTTTGAAATTAAGTTTCCTTCTCCCAATTGGACTTCTCTTTCTGAATTTTCCAAGCCCAAGGCCTATGACCTCTGGGATTCTAGCTGAGCTTTCATGAACAATCATACTTAAGCTCTCTGACCTTCTTGGGGAAATTTAGCCCTTGGGTCCCACTTCCTGAGATGTTACAGTTACATTTCCGGATTTCTGCACAACCCACACAGAAAGGTGAGGAATTCTTCTGAGGTCTTCTTAGGAACACTCTTTTGCCAATTTACAATTCAAATGGAAATCACTTTCCCTTTTGATCTGTTGGGGGAAGGCCTGGAGATTGATGGAATACAATGGTGTCTTTGTACTGGACTGGGCTAGAGGACTGTTACAGAATGCGTTTTAGCATTGGAGCTAAGAGGCCAATGGAGGCTTCCAGCCACATGTTTAAAAGAACAGGCAGGGGGAAAAAGTGGCTTAAGTCAATTACAGGCCTCCTTCCTGAGCCATCTTGTGGGACCGATGTGCTACAATTATCCGATACTTCAGTCCAGGAGCTGGCCAAGTCTCCACTTAACATAGCTATGATTTTGAAATCTACTTACTCTGGAGACTGACCATAAGATCAACACACTGACAGAGCAACCGTTGGAAATTCCAAACATCCCTCAAACCCGAACCGTAATTATCCAGCCTGGAAGCCCAATGGGCAAGGGAAGCATTGGTCTCCTCTCCCCCCTTTCCCCTTCCACTCAGTGCCCAGGACCCTGTCAGCGCTCAATAAACACCAGATAGAGCTTTGCACTGATGCTGCTTAACTCCAAGGGCCAAGATTCTCTCAGGCAAACTGAACTACTTAGAAGAATTCTGCAACTGAGCAGAGTATGTTTCGGAGACATCAGATGTGCTTCTCGAAGGAGAGGAAAGGAAGGAAGATCCTGCTGGGTGAGAGGAGTCCTAACCATCCCAAAATATTACAGCCCCCCAAATTAGAATCCAGTGGAACCTAACAGGTCATCAATCCTTACCCAAAGCACCTAACCCCCTATTCAGAATCCTGACACATGGACACTGAGCTGCTGTTTGAACACCTCCATGGACAGAGAAATCACTCTCCCATTCTCTCTTGTGTCACCTGAAATTGCAAAGAAGCTTTCTTATGTCAATTCAACTCTATCTTGCTGCGACTCCTGCTCATCATCCATTCTCTGGGCCTGAAGAGAATATATTGGTCTGTTTTTCTACATAATCCTCCACGTCTGAAGATGTCAGTTATGGCCTTCTTCTTGGGCCAAGCCTTCTCTTCTCCAGACTAAACAGCTCTTGGTCTTTTGACAAATCCTCAAGTTTCCTTGTTGTCCTGGCCAAATGACTTCTTCTGTCAGTGTCTCTCCTCCTGCATGGGCCATTATAGTATTCTAGCAAACCTTCACCTAGAGAGAGAACAGCAGAAATCTCACTTTTGCCCATAATGGGGAAAAACTTTTCGGAACCCTATCCATATATTTTCTCATCTAATCATTATAACAATCCTGTGAAGTAGCTACTCCAGGTAAAACCAAATTAAGGAAAGGATACTGAGTCTGAGAGCAGTTAAGTGACTTGTCCATAATCACTCAGGGTGTCCTGATTCTAAACTCAGGGCTTTGTCTACTATACACCATAGATCATTTGGTGATCCTGTGTTATTAATACAGGCAATCTATGAATTGATGAATAAATATTTATATTTAGCACTTATTATGTGCCAAGACTATGTCATAGTAGCCAGATTGTGACTCAGTGCTAGGCACTGGGGACACAGCTTCTGAACCAGAAACATCCTAATGAGATACATGAAAGTTTTTCTAGCATCCAAATCATTATAGTGACTGATATTGAACCAGCAGTCTGACAAAAACCTCTTATCATTATCACATGACTTTCCCTGTAGCCTAAACCTCAAACTCTACAAATGTAATTGTCAAAAACAAAGCACAGAATTTGGGCCTGATGTCATGATAATCTTACAACAGTTAACCAGAAGGAGAGTGGATTATCTCTGGAGGTAAAAGATGCATTCTCCCACCCTGGAGGAAGACCTGGACGCCTTCCACAAAAGGTACTTTTGGGGTGTCTGAAAGAGGAAATCCTTTTTTGATCAGCCACACTGAAGGGATGATCAGCTATTTAACCTAACTAGAATGGGGAAAGAAGAGAACATATTGATATCTGTTGTATATAGGTGGTTCAATCTTGAGATTAATCTATTTAATTTATGTAGAATATTAGAAAAATTGGTGGGCAAGAGAAAGAAACAGAGATTCAATACATGATTCTGATGGCTTTCTATACCCAGTATCTGTCATAGTTTCTTGCATATCATTGATGCTTAATATATGCCTAGTGATGGATTAATCAATGACATAGGAATTGCCTAGGGGAAAAAGCACAGAATTATTAACAGAGGAAGGTTGTAAACCATCATATGAGAATATTTTAAAACACAGAATTGATTAGAAATTCTTAGCATCCTTAGGAAGGGGAAAGAAATATTTACTTGGCTTTCCCAGTAGATTAATGGCAAAAGAATATATAAATAAGTAATTGTCAGAGGGAGGATTCTGAGAAGATGGTGGAATAGGTCAGTAAATTTCAACTTCTCCAGATTTCCTCCATAAACAGAACAAATGTATGCTTCACAATGAAGATAGACTGCTAAAATACAAAAAAGGGTTGGGGCAAAACAGGGGTTGTCCAGGTACAACCCAAAATCTAAAGAAAGACCTCAGGCCAGGAATTAACCAGTGTGAAGTGCACACACCTCTAGGATAACTCCACAGAAATTCCAAGTGGGGTCCCCTGGGGCTAGCTGGGTTTGGCTGGAGCCTCAGCAGGAACCACAGAAATTTTCACCTCCTGGACAGTGTATGTAGTCCAATGCAGGCAGAAAGAGGCAGCTGCTTAGGAACACCAAACCCAGCTGTTTGATAGAGATACAGCCCTGGGTGAGAAGGAACCAGCACATTTGGAGTACAGAAGCTGTGAGGCAGGGATGCTGCATGCTGTGGGCACTTACAGGAGGGTGGAGTTTTTGGTTTGGGGTTCCAGGTTAGAGAGCTGAAGTGAAATTGGAGGCACCATCCCCCAATGCCATGATTAGAGGTGCTTGCACTAATACTTCTTAATAAAAAGAAAATTAATTGGCAAAGAAGAACTCAACCATAGAAACTTACTATGGAGATAAGGAAGAACAGGATTCATCTTCAGAGGAGGACACTAAAGTTTAAAAAAAAAAAAAAAAGGCTTCTTTACCACAAAGAGTAATGATAAATGGCTCCTTGCAGAGAGAATTTATAGAAGAATTCAAAAAAAATTAAAAATCAAATGAGAGACATTGAGGAAAAACTAAAACAAACAAGCCAATAAATAAATCGAGGACCCAATGAAATAAATAAATATATAAATGAAAATGAAGAAGATTATGGGGAGGAGAATAATCAACTAGAAAAGGAAATATAGTTTTAAAGATGAAAATAACTCTTTGGAAAATTAGAATTAGTCAAGGGAAAGCCAATGAAGCTTTAAGAGACCAAGAAATAAACAGAATATAAAAAATTTAAAAAAAAATGAAACATTCTTACAAGAAAACAATAGAGCTGAAGAACAGATCAAAAAGAGAAAATATAAAAATAATTGGATTTCCTGAAAGTTGACCAAAAAAAAAAAAAAAAAAAAAAAAAACTTTGACAAAATAATGCAAGAAATAATCTAAGAAAATTGCCCTGAAGTGATAGAACATGAGGGGAAAGTTAAAATAGAAAAAATCCACCAATGACCACCTCAAAGAGACCCTTTGTGGAAACCAAGTAGGAATATTATTGCTAAATTTCAAAAACCCCAGATCAAAGAAAAAGTTTACAAGAAACAAGAAAAAAAATTCAAATATGCTGTAGCTACAATTAGAAGTATAGAAGACTTAGCAGCAGCCACAATAAAACATCACAGATGCTGGACTCATGTACACTGGCAATCAAAAGAACTAGGCCGGTGGCCAAAAATATTATATCCAGCAAAATTATCCATAATATTGAATGGAAAAAATGATCATTCAATGAATTTGCAGATTTTCAGGACTTTCAACCAAACCAAAATAGAAAATTTAACATTATAAGAGCCAATATCAAAGATCGGTTTAAAGGAACTTAATATAGGCAAATTGTTTTCTTTCCATGTATACCATATATTAAAGATTGACATCAGCAATTGGATAGTTCAAAAGAAAGATTAGGGCAGATTTAAGATAAAAATAGTAATTATGTTATATAAATTATATGTTATATAAATAAGGTACAGAGGAAGAACAGACACAGAGGCATTAGAGGATGGAAGGGGGCTTATAGTTCTGAAAATCTATATTGGCAAAGGATTAAAGAGGTTACACTTCATATATACCATGAAGAATATATACCCCTCCAAAATCTATGAAGAAATAAAGGGGGAAGGATGGGCAGAGGGGGGAAGCAAAGGGTGTGGGAAGAAAAAAATGGGAAGGATCAGTGAGTGGGGGGAAATTAAGAAATAGCAAGACATGTTAAGGAGCACAATTAAAGCAGAAGAGTTAGGAATAGGAAAGATGAGACACACACACAAATATTACAACAGGATTAAGAGTAGAATTATTAGAAAAGAAAAAAAAAGTACAGTTGGTAATCATTGATCTTAGACAAAGTCAAACTTAAAGATTCAATCAAGAGAGAAATCTACATTACATGTCAGCCATCCTAATATTGCTTTAGATGCATGTTTAGATATGGGTAAATGTGTGTGGATACAAATCGTGTTTGAGTACATATATATATATATATATATATATATGTGTGTGTGTGTGTGTGTGTGTGTGTGTGTGTGTGTATAGATATATGTATATGTGAAGGTCTGTGAGTGTGAATGTGTGCATGTGTGTGTATAGATATGGGGGGTGTGGACAAGGGTATCAGTGTGTGTGTATATATGTGTGTGTGTATATATATATATACGTATATATACATATATGTATGTATATATATGCGTGTGTGTGTATGTATATAGAAATATATGTGTGCTTAACTATAACCTACTTGGGGAAGCTAGGGGGATGAAAGGGGGAAAAAGAATAAAGCAATAAAAGAGTTTTCAGCAGAGAACAGAAGAACAACCTACAAGAACCATAAATGTGATTTCTTCTACTATTATATCTTTCTTGAACTGGTCATTTATTATAATAATTTTGGAATCCTCACTGATGTTCTGCTGGGTACATGACAACTGTTTTGTTTTCCTTTTCTGTTTTGCTTTTCTTTTTCTCTATTCAAAGTAGAATGCAATTATTAAAAGAAGAATAGAAAGGGATATGCAACCATTTAGGAAAATGCTTTAAATCACTAATAATAGGAAAAATGCAAATCAAAACAATCCCAAAGTTTCATCTCACACCCTGAAAATAGGACAAATGATCAAAAATGGCAACAGTCAATATGGCAGGGTTGTGGAAAGACATGTACTTTATTACATTGTGACACTTTCTGGAAAACAATTTGGAATTATGCAAATGAAATGACTAATTGTCTATACCCTTTGAACCACAGATTCCATTACTGGACTTATACATTAAAGAAGCATCAATAGGGGGAAAAAAAGTCCTCATACACTACAAAATATTTAAAGCAGCACTCCTTATGAGAGTTAAGAATTGAAAACACAGTACACACTCATTAGTTGGAGAACAGCTAAAAAGATTGTGGCACATGAATGCAATAGAATATTTCTGCACTATAAGAAATGTTGTGTTCAATGAATAAAGAGAAAACATGGAAAGATTAATGGGAATTGAAGCAAAGTTAATTAAGCAGAGTCAAGAAAAGAATATAAAGTTACTACAATAACACCAAAAATTAAAAGTAAAAGTAACAAAATTTAAAGATCAAGCAGAAACTGAATGACATTATATCCCCAACCTATGTCTTTGTGGAGGAAGGTAGGCAAGTGTTATATATTTTCAATACATGAATCTTTTTTCAATATATGAATCAATTATACTATTTTTTTCTTTTAAAAATACATATAGCTAGAGGTAGTGGAGTGAGGAGGGATAGTTGGGATAATTAAGGAAATGTAAGAAACAAACCAAAAAATCAATAAAAAGTTGGTTGTTTTTGTTTTTATTTTTTAATAGAGTACATTTGGGTCCCCAAAGTTCCATCAGCATAATCAAACTTTTTTTTTTCCACACATGTAGTGATTTAAGAACATTGACCAATTGACTGTATTTTGTAACCCCAAATGTCATTTTAATAAAAAAAAAAAAAAAAAAAAAACTAATGCTCCAGGAAAATCATGGGAAGGGGAAACTCTTCAGGTTTTATGATGAAAGAAATTCATGCTTGGGTTCTAGGACAGGATCTTATTCATCAAACAAAATCTGTAATCCTGGACTAGCGAATTATGACCTATAGAAGCAAAAGAAGGGAAAATAGGAGAACTGAAATATATTAGCATGGTAGAGAGTGAAATTTAGCTTCTAATCTTTGCCATATTTCCAGAAGAGCCCTGGAAATGGATTCTCAATTAGCAAGAAGCTTAGAGCCACTAGAGAGATTAGTGTTAAAGGTAGAGATGTGTTTTGGAAGTGAAGGGATTATTACCCAGATCTCTTGGGAGGTGGAAAGTGGTACTAGAAGGAGAAGCACCAGAGCAAAAGTGAGATAACCAAGATTGATTGATGGATGAGATGAGAAGTTTTTATATGGTCAAGTGGGACCAATCAATATGTATATAGTGAACTAAGTAGGCTAGTCCCTCTCTCTGTCTCTGTCTCTCCCTCCCTCCCTCCTTCCCTCTGTGTCTCTCTCTCTCTGTCTCTCTGTCTCTCTCTCTCTCTCTCTCTCTCTCTCTCTCTCTCTCTCTCTTTCTCTCTCTTTCTCTCTCTCTCTCTCCTCTCTCTGTCTGTCTCTCCCTCTCTCTTTTTTCTCTCTCTCATATACACATATGTACACACAAAATATGCAATATAAGCTTAAAAATTATTTAATGCTCTGAAAGATAATTTTTTTCATGCCTCATCACTTTTCTTCCCCTGGTTTTTCCCCTGAAAAAATAGTAAGACATTGTCTTCTAAAAACAAGGTCCCTGATCCGGGGATCAAATGCAGTCTCTAATGACTTGAGCAGATGTCCTTCCCTTTCCTTTCTGCCCATCATAGTTGACAAGTAGCCTTGTGCTGACACCTAAGACAAACACACCAGGTTTCAAACTAGTGGAAAGTGTGAAAAACTAATTGGCTTAACGGTAAATCCAATATGCTACAGGCAGGAGTGGGGGAAGGGGGAGAAGGCCTTCATCAAACATAAAGCAGTGGAATGAGAAGGTGTGTCATAAAAACAAAACAAAACAAAACATGGAAAATCTAACCAATCCCAGGACATTTAATTGTTGACAATCACTTTGGCCCACCTTTTGATCCATGGCTATTTCTGGATCAAGGAGAAATGGCATGCTTCATTACCCCTAATACCTCCATATGTCCCTGGAGCTTGGAGGGGCCAGTGAAATTAGCCTTTCCTGAGTTTTGTGGAACCTGGCATTGTAGCTCAGTAGAGTTAAATAACATTATTCAAATGGAAGTTGAACAGAGAAGTAATTACTTTAATACCAAAATAACTTCGGCTGATCCATCACTTTCTTGAAGGACAATGACATTTATAGATTTTTTTTTATTTCTAACTTAAAAAAAAAAAAAAGAAAAGAAAAGAAAAGAAAGGAAAATGGAACCGTCATTGCCAGCAGCAGGACTGGCAGAGTGTCACTCTGATTTAGGGTGATGGATAAACCAGATGTGGGATAATGCCCTCTCTCCACTGCTGCTCAATGATTTCCATCTTCATTTGGCCTTATTCTAGCAAGTGGACATAAAACAGTTAGTTAGTAGAATGTCTAGAACAGAAAAAGGAAAACCTGCTTCAAGTCTTGCCTTTATCTATCTGTCAATGTCTGTCTGTCTATTTAGGTAGTTATTTTAAGAGTGCATTGATTAGTTTGTGGCATGGAAAGGTTGGGAGTTGGGAGGATTATTTTGCTGGTTCAGCTATTTCTAAACATGGTGGTGCTCCAGTGTCTGAAAAAGACTGTAAAGTTGAGTTCAGATAATGACAGGGTCCACTCCAGCCTTGCTCTCACTGTCTGTGTGACTGAGAGCAAATTACACCAGCTATCTAGGTCTCAGATTTCTTCCCTGTAAAATGATTTTCTTAAATGAGATTATTTTCAAATTCATTTCTGCCTCAAAATCCTCTTTATTAAAAAAGAAAAATAAAAGAAATAGAATTGTCACATATGAAGAATGACTCTAAGGGGTCTGGGGATGTTGACCTAGTTTTCAAATGTGGCCTGGAAAAATTTAGCAATGTGTTCTGGAGATGGAAAGAGCTGCTTCCCTTGACTTGGGACAAAAGCTTCCTTCCTCATTTTCTGATCACCACCAATCCCTGCAGGGCCCACTCTTGGGGGAATAAAAAAGAAAAACCAAGGCATTACAGGATTTCCATGGGGCCATGTTCTCTTTCCGCCCCACTTTTGCTAGCATGTGGCCTTGGGCAAAGCCAGATGCTGGAGGAGAAAACAATTGTTCCCACCCGTATAAAAGAACACTGGACATGTCTCCATGGATGTCTGCCTTTCTCTGTGGGTGGGAGAATGAATCCCACTTCGTGCTCAAGGCAGTGAGTCAGTACCTTTCATCCAAGGATCACTGAAATAGCAGAGCTTGCCAAAACATTTTAATGAAGCCATTATTATTTTTTTTAAGAAAAATAACTATTTAAAGCTCCTATTTAATCTGATTATATGAAAATTTGGTTGTAGTTCTTGTAACACTGGCACCCATCATTAGGATTAATTGAAATGTGCAATATTGAAGTTTCCATGTTTGCAAAAGAAATCATTCAAACAGTTGCCTTCCTTAGACGACTTCTTTATGGAAACCAGAGCCATGGCTAGGTAATGTGGACATATATGCTTGCTGACCTAGCAATCCACTTGATAATGTCTAAGCAATGACAGTTTTTACAATTAAATCCCTTCGTCTTTTTCTCCAAATCACTTTAGGTTTCATTAAACCCTCACCTCAGTTCTAATATATTCAGCATATCATAAATTAAGTACGTATCCACATATGTTTACATATGTGTGTCTTTGTGCATGTATACTACTGACTACAGAGTAAATGATACTGAACAATTTTTCTGCTCCCAAATGCAAATACTCTATCCCCCTGTAATCAAGGCATCTAGGCGTTCTTTAGATTGCTTCTGATCACCAATGACTTATATGAGATGTGAAGGAAGGAAGGAAGGAAGGAAGGAAGGAAGGAAGGAAGGAAGGAAGGAAGGAAGGAAGGAAGGAAGGAAGGAAGGAAGGAAGGAAGGAAGGAAGGAAGGAAGGAAGGAAGGAAGGAAGGAAAGAAAGAAGGGAGGGAGGAAAGAAGGAGGGAGGGAGGGAGGGAGGAAAGAAGGAAGGAAGGGAGAGAGGGAGGAAAGAAGGAGGGAGGGAGGAAAGAAGGAGGGAGGGAGGGAGGGAGGGAGGGAGGGAGGAAAGAAGGAGGGAGGGAGGGAGGAAAGAAAGAGGGAGGGAGGGAGGAAAGAAGGAGGGAGGGAGGGAAGGAAGGAAAGAAGGAAGGAAGGAAGAAAGGAAGCGAAGGAAGGAAGGAAGGAAGGAAGGAGGGAAGGAAGGAGGGAAGGAAGGAGGGAAGGAGAGAGGGAAGAAAGGAAGGAAGGAAGGAAGGAAGGAAGGAAGGAAGGAAGGAAGGAAGGAAGGAAGGAAGGAAGGAAGGAGGGAAGGAAGGAAGGGAAGGAAGGAGGGAAGGAAGGAAGGAAGGAAGGAAGGAAGGAAGGAAGGAAGGAAGGAAGGAAGGAAGGAGGGAAGGAAGGAAGGGAAGGAAGGAGGGAAGGAAGGAAGGAAGGAAGGAAGGAAGGAAGGAAGGAAGGAAGGAAGGAAGGAAGGAAGGAAGGAAGGGAGGGAAGGAGGGAGGAAAGAAGGAAGGGAGGGAGGAAAGAAGGAAGGAAGGGAGAGAGGGAGGGAGGAAAGAAGGAGGGAGGGAGGGAGGAAAGAAAGAGGGAGGGAGGGAGGAAAGAAGGAAGGAAGGAAGAAAGGAAGGGAAGGAAGGAAGGAAGGAAGGAAGGAGGGAAGGAAGGAGGGAAGGAAGGAGGGAAGGAGAGAGGGAAGGAAGGAGGGAAGGAGAGAGGGAAGAAAGGAAGGAAGGAAGGAAGGAAGGAAGGAAGGAAGGAAGGAAGGAAGGAAGGAAGGAAGGAAGGAAGGAAGGAAGGAAGGAGGGAAGGAGAGAGGGAAGAAAGGAAGGAAGGAAGGAAGGAAGGAAGGAAGGAAGGAAGGAAGGAAGGAAGGAAGGAAGGAAGGAAGGAAGGAAGGAAGGAGGGAAGGAAGGAGAGAGGGAAGAAAGGAAGGAAGGAAGGAAGGAAGGAAGGAAGGAAGGAAGCAAGGAAGGAAAGAAGGAAGGGAGGAAGGGAGGAAGGGAGGAAGGGAGGGAGGGAGGAAGGAAGAGTCTTCTAACTGACCAATTTCAATTTGTTGACCAGCTTTACTCTCAGAGGGCTGGACAAAGTCACCTCACTTTCTCCTTCAGAGTCATCTGGGTCCAGTGGCCAGATACAGATCAAGATGATATAAGTTATCAATGTGGTTGAGGACCAACAGAGCGTGGGTGATGTAGACACTAAGTTGGGGTTCTGTCATGTGAAGAATTAACAAGGGCATTCTCTTTGGCAAAAGGTAGATTTGTTTAGGGGAAGAGGATTTGGACAAAATGAAGGTTTACAATAGATGCTGGGAATGGTAATTATGAAATAGAGTCAGAAAGAACAGGATGGAGTTTTCCTGAAAGGGACTTAGCACCCTGAAAGAATTAGTTACTTATAAGGAGAAAGGGGGTTGAGCAGTACAGTGGAGTTAGGGGAAATGCCATGTGGCATGGGAGAAGGGAAAGGGGAAAGAAGCCACAAGGGAGTGTTCCATGGGAGACTGACCCAAAGGAGGGAAGCAGCCTTGGGAAGGCCCATAAGTAGATTTTTATAGGGAAAATTTAACTTCAGGGTATGACTTGGATTTCTGATAGGGCTTGGCAAGATGAGACTACCCAATATCCCTACAGAGGGTGTGTCCCAAGGGTTTAACATAACTTGGATTTGAGAATGACATCCTCCCCAGAGGGTGAGGCCACAGAGTTCACCAGATCACTCTCAGTGCCTTCTCCTTCTTTAGTTTCTGTCTGTCCAAAACACCATTGAGGACCTCATCAGGATCTTACCATTATCTACAGATGTTCTTAACGGCTTTTTTTTTTTTTCCTCTTCTTTTCTTTTGTATCTCTGAACCTTTCTAAGATATCTTGGGGTTTACTGGCTAGAAGTCATAAGGACCATGCCTTAAACCAAAACTAATCTGATTTTCCTTGATTGACCACCAATGGGTAAGCTTTATTTGGTCATACTTTGTGTCCTGATTGACTGGGATTGAATATAAATTGCTATCATTTCGGCTTTCACCAGAAACCCTGAGGGCCTTCCCTTCCCAGATTCATTCATTTATTTATTTAGAGGAGATTCTTTATCTCAATTGTTATCTAGCCTTAATTACTGAATGGGTGTGGCCTTAGTCCAATTGAGGCTCGTTGAATCTTAGCTTAAAAAGGCCGAGATCTTTCATTGCATCCAGGGCCATCCCAGAAGTTCTCCTGATCCTATAACTGACTACTGAACCCAGATAGCTCTGGAGGAGAAAGTGAGGCAGGTGACCTAGCACAGCCCTCCCTCACTTCAATCCAATTCATTTGCATGTCAAGATATCACCTCCCAGATGTCCTGGTCCTCTTCTTGAACAAAGGACAAAAAACAACATACACACATAGAACAGACAGACAGATATACAAATAGATAGATATGGAGCTGCTAGGTGGGGAAGTGCACAGAGTACTGGACTTGAAGTCAGGAAGACTTGGAGTTTGAATCCCACATTGATCAATAATTAGCTTTGTAACCCTATACCAGTTTGTAACTCTCAGTTTGTTTCCTCATCTGTAAAATGGAGGTAATAATGGTATTTATTTCATTTGGTTATTTATTTAGTTAGTTATTTTGCGGAGGCAATTGAGGTTAAGCAACTGCCCAGGTTCATACAGCCAGGAAATGTTAAATGTTTGAGGTCAGAACTCAGGTTCTCCTGACTTCAGGGCTGGTGTTCTATCCACTACACCAACTAGCTGCCCCTACTTCATTGAGTTATTGAAAGGAATCAAATAATATAATAAGTAATATAATAAATATAATGCAACATAATATAATATAATAAATATAACACAACATAGCATTATACATATATATGTATATACATATGTATATATATGTGTATATATATATATATATATATATATATATATATATATATATATATATATAGTGCTTTTTAAACCTTGCAGAGGTCAGCAAATTTTGGCCAGAAATCTGGCCTGCTGCCTAGTTTTGTAATCCAGTGAGCTAATAATTTTTTTTTACAGTTTTAAATACAATAAAAACAAAATTTTAGCTCTGTCTCTATCCTCTTTCTGTTACTGTCTCTCTTGTGTGAATCTGTATCTGTGTCTCTCTCTATTTCTCTTTCTCTTTATCTCTTGAAATCTTTCAAAGGTCACAGTTATTGTTTTCATGATACTATTTATCCATCTGCCATAATCTTTTCCATTTGCCTTTAGTCTCTCAACAGCAGGGTCTTTTCTGATGAGTCTTGTCTTTTCATAATGTAGCCAAATTATTTAATTATGAAATCTGGAATTCAAAAAATCACCAAACCTTCGAGAGAAAGCCATGAGCCATAACTCAACAACAGCAATTAGGCACCCGCTGTCTTCCAGACATGAAGATATGCAATGAAGATACCAAGATAAAAATAAAAGTCTCCATAGCCATCCTTAAGGTTGGAGATTATAATTTTTGTTTTTGTTTCTCTAATGCCTAGATTAAGATCTAGATGGTCAATGAAATACAGCTGAATAGAATAGAATTTAGAAAAAGAACACCATCCAGGAAGGTCAAAGAGAGGAAAAGAAACAGAAACCAATGTCTTTTGGCTGTTGGGCCACTAACCTACTAATGAATTGAAAGTGCCTCTGAAATAAGAATTTTGGGAAAGGGAATTTGAGTTGGGAAAAACATCTTAGATAGAATAGAGATTCTGAATGAGAGTCCTAAATGCTCACCTGCAGTTATAGAGCAGAGATGTCAATCTTACCAATAAAAGCAAGATCAGTAATCATAAAATCTAAAGAACTTATGAGAAAAAATCTTATTAACCTCCAAAGAACTAGAGTCTGAGTGGGGATCAGAGTATACTTATTTTTTTGTTTGTTTGTTTTTGGATGAGGGAATTGGAATTAAGTGATTTGTGCAGGGTCAGTCACAAAGCTAAGAAATTATATTTCAACTGAGGTTTTCCTGTCTTTAGGGCTGGTGCTCTATCCACTGTACAACCTAGCTGCCCCAGAGCATATTTTTTCAATTTTATTTTTCTTGCTTGTTTCTTTTGCTATATATTTTCTCTTACAACAGGACTAATATAGAAACATGTTTTAAATAATTAAACAGATATAACCTATATTAAATTGGTTGCCACCTCAGGGAAGAAAAAAGAGGAGGGAGAGAATTTAAAATTTAAATTTTTTGAAAAAAGAATGTTAAATTTGTTTTTACTTGTAATTGGAGAAAATAGAAAATAAATTAGTTTTAATTAACATTAATTAGCAAACATCTACTTTGTGCTAATTAAAACTAATTTATTTCTGTGAATAGAATTCAAAATCAATGGGGAAATGGTTCCAGTCCTCTAGAAGCTCACATTATAAAGACAGGATATCAAAAGTGATTTTTCACAGATAAGTAAATTTTTAGACCATAGAGCATATCAAGAGTCAGTGCCAGGGTAATTAGGGAACTAAATGAGTTGAATGGCTCTCAAGAAATCTTTCACTAAGGAAACAACATCTAAGCTAAAATTTGAAGAGAGATAGGCGTTCTAAGAGGCTGAAATGGAGAGAGTGCATTACCTGTTTGCAGAGAGGGGATGGGGGAGAGCTCAAGAACCAAGCAAGAGTGACAAGATGTCATTCAGGGGAACACCAATGAGGCCAGATTGGCCAGAACAGAAAATGTGATAGAGAGTAACTTCTGAGAGTCTGGAAAGATATATTGGAGCCAAATCTTTAAGTAACAGAAAATTCATTCATATTCTATTGTTAAGGTAAGAGAGAGTCAATAAAGTTTCTTTGGGAAGGGAGTTACATGATCAGAACTTTGCTTTAGGACAGTGATATTGGCAGCTGTGTAAGAAGATGGTTTAAAGGGGGAAACTGGGAGCAGGAAGACCAATTAAGAGACTGTTATAATAGTCCACATGAGAGTTTAAGTACCTGAATTAGGGAAACTGGCAGTTTCAGTGGAAAGGAAAAAAAAGAGTTGGAGACGTTTTGGAGGTGAAATTGCTAAGACTTGGCAAGTAATTGAGTATGGCAGTGCATGGAGAGGCGAGGGTTGGGGATGACTCCAAGCCAGCATACCTGGGTGACTGGGAAGGAGGTAACAGAGAGGTCTTAAACATGTCCAGAGAAAGATGATTAATCCAGTTTAAGAAGCAATAAGTGAAGCCAAAAATAAAAGTAAACCTAGACAAAGATTTGGAAAAGAAAAAGAAAATAAGATCCCCCAAGACAAAATAAAAATCCCCACAGATTCCCCAAGAAAGAAAATAGTATATAAGAAGAAACTAGCAGGCCCTAAAAATTCCAAAGCCCTGTGGTTGTGGGACAAATAAAACAATCTTTCCATTGTTCATTATTTTTTAAAATAAGACAATGAGAGGGAAGTGAGTTTGGGTGGACTTGCTGACTTCTGAAGCAGTTAGGAAACCTATGGCATTTATAAGTTGGAAAACTCCTCAACCACTAATAAAGGTCTGAGAGTCACATAGCATAAGCACAAGACCAAAGGAATTCCAAGCACTGTGGGAGGGTTAGGTTGAATTCAAAGGCTGAGAAAGCCAGTTCTTTTTTTGTCTGACATTCCACCCTCACCTTAATACGCTGTGCTCTGGGCAGCTTTAATTTTACTGAAGCAAAAATAAAGGCAAACAATAGAAATGGCAGCAATGCATGATGCTTTCTTTGAATCACTCAAAAATTAACAATAAATCATCATTCCCAGGCCACTTCTCATTGAAGACTTCTAATGCTAATAGAAGCATCTTCAGTTCCAAATATGGAACTCCAAACATGGAACTCCAAACATGAGGCAATGAGAATTGGAGAGTATCCCAGCTTTCCCAATGACATTCCCCTTCCTTGGGGAGGCAACCTGGCAAAGCATACTCAAATCCTACCTCTTCTTGTTACCTGTGCAACCTCAGGTAAGATACTTAAAATCCTGGAGTCTCAATTTCCTTAAGTGTAAAATGAATGGGTTGAACTATAAGACCTCTGAGTCTTGTAATCTCCAGATCTGTAGACAATGAGATTGGATGAGCCCTGTCTCAAAGAGAAATTTGGTGAAGTTGAAAAGGTACTCATGAGACCTGGCTTCAAAGCTCAGCTTTGACAATTACACCTGGAGGACTTGGGGCAAATCATTCACCTTCTGTACTTCTCAGTTTCCTAATTTGTAAAATGAGAAATTTGGACCACATGACATTTGAAATCATTCGAAGCTTTTTTATGTAGTTAAAGTTTGCAAAGTGATTCACATGGATTATTTCATTTGAGTTTCATGACCATGTAAGAGCAATTGTCATAATCTCCATACTACAAATTAGAAAATGGAAGACCAATGAGGTTCAATGAATTGTCCATGCCTGCACAGCTAAATGACAATAGAAGTTGCATTTAAACTCAGCTCCTTCTAGATCTAAGTTTACATCATAAAGCATCTTTCTTCTGACCACAAATGGCTGCAAGTGGCCACATTCTATCTGCCAGACTTCTTTTCTCTTAACATAGATCTTGCTTGTTCTGCATTCTGGCACTTGGACAAGCAAAATATCTAGGTCCTTATCTAATGTCTTTCTTTTAGCTTCATCCTCTGAAGTAAGCTTTGTTTTGTCCAACTTAAAAAACTGGAGGACATGTAGCAGAGCTGTTGGAAGATAAAAAGGAAATTAACTTCTCAGTTTGAGGTTATCTGCTAGCTTTTCAGCCATTTGCTGAACTTGGAGGCATTCATTTGGACTGTATTTAAAATTATGATCCTTGTTGTAGAGATAGCAAAAAAAGAAAATGCTTTTTTAAAAATTCAGTAGGGGAGAAAAGAGAAAAGGGATGGGGAAGAGGGATAGAGTTCAGTCCAGGCATTTTGGTTAATGGCATATGTATCTATAGCGCAATTTTATTGCAGCATCTCTTTCTATTACATGCCAACAGAATCCAACAATCACTGAGAAAATGCTCAAGAATTGAATGAAGCTATTGGTAAAAACAAAGACCAATAAAAAATAATCATTGCTGTCATGGTGCTGATGTTCCAGTAGTAGAAATGATATGTACACAGAAGTGTAAATACAACTATAGATAATGTAGACATAACTGTGAATGAGGAACTTAAAAAAAAAAAAAAAACAGACTTTCTCATTTAATTTAATTCGTAGAATTTGAAAACAAACTGAAATAAAGAGTACTTTTCAGATATAAAACCATGCAATAAAGAATCTTTGGGAATATGGATTTAATAGGCAGTATACAGCATTTTCTCTATTACTCTTTTAAGGAATTTGTAATTTTTTTTATTAGAAATAAGTGTTAAACATTCTTAATAGATTATTTCTTCTAAACACTTATTATTTTTCCTCCAATCATATATTTTCTTCTATTTTTACCTATACAATTGTTATCCAATAAGTTTCTAAACAAATGCATCATAAAGCATCTTTCTTAAATGCATCTGAAAAGAGTTCAGTAAAGGCATTACAAAACAAGATTTCTAAGAAGAGAGATCACTATATTTTTAGCTGACTCATTCTTAACAGAAAGAAAGGACACCATCTTGAAATTTGATTTGGTTTTATGAATGCATTGTTCCTTTTCTTGTTCCTGAATCTTATCATCTTTTCATGTGGAGATTACTTAACAATGGCTACATGTTTGCTGGTATTGTTTAAATATGACTTTTATTAATGCCTTTTATTTTTATACCTCATTCATATTTAAACATATAAGTAGCTCCTCTTACTTTAAGCCCTTAAGTTAAAAGTAAATGGGAAAGAAAACAAAACCACCACCAACAAAAGCAATTTGACGAAAGTAACTGACACATCAACCATTTCTAACAGTTTATAACATTACACTCCTTCCATTCTCTCACTTTTACCATAAAGAAAAGAAGATATAAATATTTTGTTCTCTTTTTTATAATGAGCTTGGCCACTATAATTTCATTATTCATTTTATTTCTCTTTTCTTTTTGGTTCTTTCTGCTTTTACACTATAGTTATTGTTGAATTCATGCTCTTGGCTCTCCTTCATTTACATCTGTTTGTACAAGTTTTCCTAAATATATCTCCATTTTTTTCCTTTTTATTGTTTCTTAAAGTAAAGTAATGCAACATTCCAAACACAGACTATTGATTGTTTAGTAGTTGTTCCAAGTAATGAGCATTTACTTTCCTTCCACTTCTTTCTTCCTACCAAAAGGCACATGCTCCCACAGTTAAACAGAATTGTCAAGGTTATCACCGCATTTGGGCAATATAAAAGTTTTTCAGATTCAAAGGCAGGAGACTTTTGCTGAGAAGTTGCTTGAAACAATAAATTTATATTATTTTATAAGATTTAGAAGATATAATAGTTTATAAACAGAAGATAAATTTTTGGTCCCCATCACTCTCATAAAAATTTTTTTTTTTTTACATTTTTTTTTAATTTTTTATTTTATTTTATAATTATAACATTTTTTGACAGTACATATGCATGGGTAATTTTTTACAACATTATCCCTTGCACTTACTTCTATTCAGATTTTTTCCCTTCCTCCCCCAACCCCCTCCCCCAGATGGCAAGCAATCTTATATATGTTAAATATATTACAGTATAATTTAGATACAATATATGTGTGTAGAACCGAATTTTTTGTTGCACAGGAAGAATTGGATTCAGAAGGTAAAAATAACAGTTTACATTCATTTCCCAGTGTTCCTTTTCTGGATGTAGCTGGTTGTCCATCATTAATCAATTGGAATTGGATTAGCTCTTCTCTATGTTGAAGAAATCCACTTCCATCAGCATACATCCTCGTACAGTATCATTGTTGAAGTGTATAATGATCTTCTGGTTCTGCTCATTTCACTCAGCATCAGTTGATGTAAGTCTCTCCAAGCCTCTCTGTATTTCTCCTGTTGGTCATTTCTTATAGAACAATAATATTCCATAACATTCATATACCATAGTTTACCCAACCATTCTCCAATTGATGGACATCCATTCATCTTCCAGCTTCTAGCCACTATGAAAAGGGCTGCCACAAACATTTTGGCACATACAGGACCCTTTCCCTTCTCTAGTAGTTCCTTGGGGTATAAGCCCAGTAGTAGTATGGCTGGGTCAAAGGGTATGCACATTTTGATAACTTTTTGGGCATAATTCCAGATTGCTCTCCAGAATGGTTGGATTCTTTCACAACTCCACCAACAATGCATCAGTGTCCCAGTTTTCCCACAGCCCCTCCAACATTCATCGTTATTTGTTCCTGTCATCTTAGCCAATCTGACAGGTGTGTAATGATACCTCAGAGTTGTCTTAATTTGCATTTCTCTGATCAATAGTGATTTGGAACACTCTTTCATATGAGTGGAAATAGTTTTAATTTCATCATCTGAAAATTGTCTGTTCATATCCTTTGAAAAAAATTATTTAAAATATTATAATTATGCTTCCTAAGACTCAATGATTTCTTTAGGTGGTTTTTTTCCTTTATGAAGAAGGAATATAATCCCACTCCCTCTTAGACCATGGTATTCCAAAATTGGTGTGGCTTGTGCATGATCTCATCAGTCAGGCCATGAGTTAACAAGTATCTATTATTAAGTACTATGTGCCAGGGACTATGCTAGGTGATAGGGCTACAAAGACAAGAAAAAAAACCCGCAAAAACACAAAACTAAACAAAAATAGTTCTTATGAAAAGAACAATGAGGAATGCCTTGTCACTGAACAACAGAGCATGGGAAAGAGAGTAAGACATAAAAGGATGGTGGGAAAAATAGTAAGAAACAATATTATGATGAACTTCAAAAGCCAAACAGAAGATTTCACGTTTGGATGTGAAAATAACAGGAAAACACTGGAGTTGATTGAAGAGGGAGATGGTCAGACCTGCTTCAGGAAGATAATTTTTTTTAATAGTATTTTTTTTCTCTAGGTTGGATCAGTTCACAACTCTACTAACAATGCATTATTATCCCAATTTCCCCATATCTTTTGCAACATTTATCACTTTTCTTTTTTGTCATATTGGCATTCTAATAGGTATGATGTGATATCACAGGGTTTTTTTTTAATTTTCATTTCTTTAATTAAAAAAATTTACAAATTTCTTCATATCTCTATAGATAGTTTTGAGGTCTTCATCTGAAAACTTCCTCTCCATATCCTTTGACCATCTAGCAAATTAGAAATGGCTTGTATTTTTATAAAACTGACTCAGTTCTCTATATATTTTAGGAAAGAAATTTTTATCAGAGATACTTGCTATAAAATTGGTACCCAGCTTTCTGATCCACTTGAGAGGATATGTTTTATTTGTACAAGAGCTTTTTAAATTAATATAATAAAACTTTCTTTTCAATTCATAATGGTATTTCTTATTTGGCATGAAATTTCCCCCATTTCCATAAGTGTGACAGATTATTTCTTGCCCTTCTAATTTGCTTATGGTGTTACCTTTTTTGTTTAAATCATGCACCCATGTTGATCTTATTTCAGTACACTTTGTGAAATGTTATTCTATAGATAGTTTGTGTCTTATTGTTTTCAAGTTTCCCTGAAGCTTTTGGCAAAAAAAAAAAAAAAAAAAAAATCTCTTATCTCAAAAGTTGGTATCTTTAGGTTTATCAAATACTAGCTTATTATGGTCATTGACCACTGTGTCTTGTATACAAAGTCTTCTATTGGAACATAATTCCTGGGCTTGTCTTGGCAGATAGACATATAAGTATTTTATATTGTTTATAGTTATTTCAAATGGAATTTCTCTATCTTTTGCTACTGGGCTTTAAAATCAATTTGATAACTGAGTGGAGAATGAAGTAGAGAAAGACTTGAGGCACTTGAGGCTAATCCATAGGCTTGGGCAATAGTCTAGGCCTAAGATAAGAAGTGGTGGTAACCTATCATTAGAAAGAAAGGGGTGTATATGAAAGATGTTACAAGGTAAAAATCAACAAATCTAAGCAACTAGAGGGGAGAGAAGGTGAGGAATTGAGGTTGTCAAAGCCTTCAACAATAACAGGAAAATTTAGAAAGGGGATATTTGGGGGAGAAAGATAAGGGCTTTGATCTTGGATGTGTAGATTTTAAAATATCTATGAGATATCCAGTTGCATTGTTTAATAGGTAATTGGAAAAGTGAGACTGAGAGAGGACTGGACAAATGAATCTGAGAACCACCTACATAGAAATAATAATTGAATCCATGAGAGATAATTGCATCCACGAGATTACCAAGTAAGATAGTGTGGAGGAAGAAGAGAAGAACAGCCAGCACTGGCTCCTCTATCCATAGGCTCCCATTCAAAGCCTGCCCCATTTGGTATGACCAGCATTATTGTCAAGGCCCCAGGTGACCTCACTCTTTCTGTGGGATCCTAGAGCAGGACTTCAGTGAATAGTTCATCTATAGTAAGCACTGAATATTAAAGCATAGTGTCTTAAATAAAATGATTTTGTTTTGGCTTCTATTTCCTAAATTCAAAATGTTACTTGAATATTAAAAAAAATAATAATAATGACCTTGAAATCAAGCAAGATAAAACAAATTAAATTGATGAACCAATTTTATTTCACATAGATATAACTCTTCTATTCTATATGAATAATTTTAACTTATAAATGTAAAAATGAGAAAGGAACACATGAAAGGGACAATCTCCCATGTTTCAAACTACCCTTTCTTCCACTTTCCTTTTTCTCATCAAAACTTATCTGTTCTAGCAAAAGATACAGACAGAAAGACAATATGATAAAATAACTTAGTTCTCCTGGGGGCATTTTCCTTTTAATAGAAAATTCCCAATAAGTCACATCTTAACTCAAAAAAAAAATGAATTTGTGATATTAAGATTTCAGGCACCAGAGAAATAAGAGTGACTGAAAGTCAGCATAACATAATGTGGAAGATAGGGGAACAGATAGATAGCAGCATGACACATAGACATCCTCTTGCTGTGTTCAAATCTGGTCTCAAATACTAAACTAGCTGTGTGACTCTGGCCAAATCACTTTCTTGATTTGCCTCACTTTCCTTATCTGTAATATGCGCTGGAGAGGCTAATGGAAAACCACTTCAGCACCTCCACTAAGAAAATCCCAAATGATGTCACAAAGAATCAGACATGACTGAACAACAATTAATGAACTTGAGAATTAAGTGAACCTAACTTGACATATTCACTCTGATCTATATCAGCTGTATGATACTGAGTAAATCACTTACTTTTTGAACCTCAGTTTCCTTATCTGAAAAATGGGTATAATAATGCTCCTGGCACCTGCCTTTCTGGCTTGTTGGAAGGCTCAAGTGAGACAACATAGCAGACTTTGAATCTAGCATTATTCTTTACTTCTTTTAAATCATACTTCTGGTGTGACTCCAAAGGAAACTTGTGGTTTCTCTTTTCTCTCAGAGGTGGCCAGACTTTCCAGGTTGATTCCTACAGATAATATGTAGTTAGAGATCCACAGAGAAAGTCAGGATCTGTCTCTTGCTGTTGCAGACAACTGATAACCCCATTGGTAGGAGTCCCATTCCTACCACTATTAACTAAAGGAAGTCATCTGTACAGCACAGTCTCTGCAAGTCCCAGCTCTCAGACCTACTCCCGAAAGGTAACCCCCATTTTTAAAGACCTGTACAATTACCCTGGCAAAATTCTCTACTGGATTGCTTGGTGGTGTGCCTTTTGGCTGACATCCCCATGTTAAACTGGAGACTCCTTGCAAACTTCATCCTCTCATCCTGTTATCCAAGATACTTCATGAAAATGTTTTTTTCTATTTTTTCTTATGTTCTATTTTGAAGATAGGTTGTCAGTCATTAAAAGTATTAACTGACTAATTCCCAGGTCACATCATCCTTCCTTGACATGAGAGGAAGGCCTGGACTTACCTTCCTTGGAAAGCATTTCCTCTTTGAATCTACCATAACAAAAGCTGTAATATCAAATGTTATTTACATCTGAGAATCAGGGATCTGGATGGAGGCCTTATTCCTCAAGCAACACAGCTCACTGAGCCTCTGTCTCAATAATGTCAAAACAAAGTGTTGAAAAAGAGTCAGAGTGAAGTTTGATTGGTGTGAAACCAAACAAAGATCTTATTGATTTCATTTGTTTTCTGCTCCTAGTATTTTCACTGATCTTCATTGTATCATTCTTCAGTTTGGGTTTAATTTCAGAGTTTCCCAGAGATCCCAAAAGATCCTTTTGTTGAGGTAGAGATTCCTTCTAATAGAACATTAGCTCACTGAGGTCAAGGACTGCTTCATTACAGTGCTTGGCATAAAGCAAACACTTAACAAATATTTGTGTTTGGATTACTTTTTTTCCATATGATGGGAATTGTGGAAGTGGGCAAAAGACATTGGGCAAAGAGTCAGAGACTATTTAAGATTCTGTCGTCACAGATGATGACATATGGTAGGGAACTGGATTTGAAGCACACAATTCAAGTTCTTGGACAATGGATAAATCCCTCGATCTGAATTCAGGAATAGCTAAATTCAAATCCAGTTTTGGACACTTCCCAGATTCATGATCTTGGCCAGTTATTTAACTTCTGTCTGCTTCCATTTCCTCAATGGTAAACTGAGGATAACAATAGCACCTACCTCCCAGAGTCATTGTAAAGATCAGTTGGGATAATATTTTAAAACTCTTGGCATAGTGCTTGGTACTTATGTTTATTTCCTTTGCTGTTCTTTCCCCTTGTCAGTTCTCCCAGTCCTATTTTCATTTAGATAACATCTGGATAAACTGAATCCTGGTAACTGACATTTGCATCTTCTTTTAGCTAACAAAAAGGTAAATTTTGAAAATCAAATCACACTGTACTGATGGTTTCTAATGAGGATGCCATCCTAAGATTTTGGAGAAGTGCCGTGGCCTCCCTCCAGAATAGCTAAAGTTCAGTTCCAGTTTTGTTTTCATTTCCAACAGGTAAATGAGTCAAGGCTTATTTTTAGAATGAGATCGACAGGATAAGAAGGACCATTGGAAGTATAAGACTTCTGCTCTAGTGATAAAGAGACCAATGTGGTCTCTCTCCTGAACATCTATTTTTCTCCCCCCAAACTTGCCCATCCCATTCTTGGAATCAATCACAATTTACAGAGTCTATTAACTTGGTTCCAAAACTTTTGCAGAGGATGCAAAATGAGAGGCCAAAGAATGAATCCATGTCCTCCAAGGGGTCCCCTTCTGGAAGCTGAAAGGCAAACAAGGAGAAAAAAAAAAACAGCCCAAATGAGCAGTTGGTAAAGCAATCAAGCTCTTGCTTTGGAGAGAGCAGCCAACATGTGCAGTGACCTTAGGCCTTCTCCTTTGATTTGCTTACAGTCTTGGAAAGGGACTTAACAAGGTGACACTCATTGGGCTTCCAGAGCAGTTGCAGTCAATTTATTGTCTGGATTGTTAAGGATGTTAATTAGATTAGGAATTTGCTGAGGCCCTTTGCAGACTTGCCGGGGGAAGAGTGTGTATGCTTTGAAACTTGGTTTTGTGGTACAAAAACACAGGAAAGAAGAAATCCTACACTCAAGGAAATTGTAGGGTCCCATCGAATTCCATAAAATTGTAAGAATTCCAATAATAACAGTTCCCAGCGAGCCAAAAAAGTACCAGACCTGTTTGAAGAATTATTCATTGCCAACCCTTCCTGCGTTGTTTGATCTATTTGTGACAAGGAGGGGATGAAGTCCGGAGATGGTGCGTTTACATGGGCTGGGCTCAGAGACCTGGGAGCTCATCAGGGAGCCAATACTGTGCACAAGAGGCAAACAAACCCACAAGAACTGGCTTTTTCAGCCTGAGAAATGTTTGCTTGTCATTTTAATGCCTGGATATGAAGCTGGGGGGCATAGAACTTAATGAGGTTATTAGATCTTTCTCCTTGAATGTAATTCCTTTGCAAAAGTCCTTTCCAGAAATATGTTTTCCCTTCAATTAAACTGAAGAAAAAAAAAAAAAAGAAAGAAAACAGGTCATTAAAACTCACCCTCACTTCCCCACAAAACACGGAAAATTTTCTTAAAATATAACTGATGATAAAGGAGAAAAACAAGCCAATTAGTGTTTTGTGTTTTGCAAGGGTAGGACTGGAATCACTGGATAAATGAAAAAAGCAGAAATGATTGTGTCTCAGAAAGGACTGTCCTGTTTCCCAGAGAAGGCTTTCTTTTACCTAAAAAGAGGTAAATTCCACTTGTTTTATGCATATCCACACTGGATGGAATTTTAAAGCTAAATTATATAAAGGGAAAGGCTCTGATATGGTCAGTTCTCAGGTTAAAAAAAATGCTGAGTTCAACCTTCTTCAGTAAAGGATTCACTGATGAGCACTATCAGGGACAGTGTAGGTAGGAGTCAAGTTTTTGATAGGGATTGGCCTGTTAGATTCTTTTCAACTCTTAGATTCTAGGATTTTGTGATTTTATTGACAAAAGACACTGGGCAACAACACGCACAATTCACCACTCCCAACAGCCACCACTATGTCATCCATATGTGAAAGTGCTGGTTATAGCAAATGAAGAAGTTTTGAATAGGTTCACTTACTTTGGGAGTATATTTTCCAGGGATGTATGCATTGATAATAAGGTTGACACACATTGTTATAGCTAGTTCAGTGTTTGGGAAGCTCAGAGGGAAGGTGTAGGAAAGAAAAGTTATTCAACTGACATAAAACTGAAGGTCTACAGAGCTATTGTGCTGACCTCATTGTTGCGTGCCTGTAAACATAGACAGTCTACCAGCACCGCACCAAGAAATGGAATTGCTTCCAATCGAATTGAAGATCCTGATGATCACCTGACAGAATAAGATACTGGACACTGCAGTCCTTTCTTGAGCTAAACTGCCAAGCATTCAAACTGCAGAGAAAGTAACTCCACCGGGCTGGCCACATTGTTTGAATGCCAAATGTACACTTGCCAAAGAATCTATTTTATGGAGAAACACAGAACAAGTGCTCACAAGGAGATCAAAAAAAGTAATTAAAGGGCATTCTCACACTGTACATTGACTCCAACATAGTCACATCATATTGGCTCTCTATCAAGACCAAAGGACAACAACCAACTCCCCAAAGACAAAATAAAGGAGTGAGGAAAAAACTACTGGAAGAAGGAGGGAACAAATTGAATGGGGTAAATTATCCCATAATAATAGGCATAAAGAAGCTATTATAATGGAAGGGAAGATGGGAGAGGGAGAGTGGTGGGCAAAGCTTAAACCTTACTCTTATCAAAATTGGCTCAAAGAGGGAATCACATGCATAGGCAATTAAATATAGAAATCTATCCAATCCTATAAAAAAGTAAAAAGGATTAGTGATTATAAAAGTGATAATATATTGGGGAGGTGTCATCACAAGTAAAACACTTTTAAAGTGGGAAAAAGAAGGGAAGGAGTAACAGAAAAATAGTACGGAGGGAAATGCATGATTAGTTATCTGAACTATCCTAATCATAATGTCAAAGGAATAAAATCATCAACAAAACAGAATTGGACAGCAAAATGGATTAAAAACTAGAATACTGTAAAAAGATGCTTACAAGGAAAACATTTGAAGCAGAAAGATACTCACAGACAAGGTAAAGGGTTGAAGAAGAGTCTATTATGCTTCATGTGAAGCAGAGAAACCAGGGGCAGCAAACCTATCTCAGACAAAACAAAAACAAAAATAGACCTAATTAAAAGAAATAAAGAAATTGTATCTTGTTGAAAAGTACCATAGACAATGAAGTCACATGAGTACTAAACATGGTTGCACCAAAGGGTATAACATCTAAATTTTTGAAGAAATTGAATGTTATAGAAAGAAATAGATAACAATATTATACTAGTGAGGAATTTCAATTTTTCTTTCTCACAACTAAATAAATATAACTAAAAAATAAATAAGAAAGAAATTAAGGAGGTGAATAGAATTCTTGAAAAGTTAGATTTAATATATCTCTGGAAAATTTAAATGGGAGTAGAAAGGAATATATATATATGTATATATACACACACAGACTAACACACACACACACATATATATGTGTATATGTATATGTATGTGTATATATATGTATGTGTATATATATACGTATGTGTATATATATGTATGTATATATATGTATGTGTATATATATATATGTATGTGTATATATATATATATGTATGTATATATATATATATATATTGCCTTGGGGGAGGTATATGGTGCAGTGGATAGAGCACTGGTCCTGGAATGACCTGAGTTCAAATTCGACCTCAGATGGTTAACACTTCCTAGCTGTGTGACACTCATCCCCAACTACCTCACCAAAAGAAAACAAAAAAAATTTTCTCAGAAGTAGATGGCATCTACACAAAACTCACCATATATTATGACATTACAAACCTAACCACCAAATGCAGAAAACCCAAAATAGTAAGAACATCCTTTCAGATAATAATGCAATAAAATTACATTTAATAATGAACAATGGAAAGATAGATTAAAAGTTAAATGGAAATTAAATAATCTAATTCTAAAAAGTAGGTCAAAGAACAAATTATAGAAACAATTGATAATTTGATTAAGGAAAATGACAAAAATGAGACATAATGCCAAAATTTATGGGATGCAGCCATTCTAAGGGGGAAATTTATATCTCTAATTGCTTCCATCAATAACATAGAGAAAAGGCAAATTAATGAATTAAACACTGAACTAAAAAAAGTTTTTTTAAAAAAAAACAGATTTTTAAAATCCCCAACTAAATGCCAATTTAGAATTTTGAAATTAGAATTTTTTAAATCAAAGGAGAGATTATTAAAATTAAAATAAGAAAACATTGAACTATAAATAAAATTAGAAACTTGTTTTAAGAGAGGGAAAATACATAAACCATTAATTAATTTAATTTAAAAATTTAAAGAAGAGAACCAAATTACTTGTATCAAAGATGAAAGGGGTGAAATTTATCATAAATGAGGAGGAAAGTAAAACAACTGTTAGGAGCTATTTTACCTAATTTTGTACCAACAAATATGACAACCTAAATGAAATGAAGGAATGTATACCTATATATATATGAAAAAAAAAATATATATATATCCAAATTTTTTTTAAAATTTTTTATTATATATATATATATATTTTATAATATTATCCCTTGTATTCATTTTTCCAAATTACCCCCCCTCCCTTATTCCCTCCCCCCGACGACAGGCAATACCATACATTTTACATGTGTTACAATATAGTCTAGGTACAATACATGTGTGTGAATATCATTTTCTTGTTGCACAATAAACATTAGAATCCGAAGGTACATGCAACCTGGGCAGACAGATATTAGTGCTAACAATTTACATTCCCCTCCCAGTGTTTCTTCTCTGGGTGTATCTACCTCTGTCCATCATTGATCAACTGGAAGTGAGTTGGATCTTCTTTATGTTGAAGATTTCCACTTCCATCAGAATAGATCCTCATACAGTATTGTTGTTGAAGTGTACAGTGATCTTCTGGTTCTGCTCATTTCACTCAGCATCAGTTGATTTAAGTCTCTCCAGGCCTCTCTGTATTCCTCCTGCTGGTCATTTCTTACTGAGCAATAATATTCCATAACCTTCATATACCACAATTTACCCAACCATTCTCCAACTGATGGACATCCATTCATCTTCCAGTTTCTAGCTACAACAAAAAGAGCTGCCACAAACATTTTGGCACATATATGTTTCTTTCCGCTCTTTAGTATTTCTTTGGGATATAATCCCAGTAGTAGCGCTGCTGGGTCAAAGGGTATGCACAGTTTGATAACTTTTTGGGCATAATTCCAGATTGCTCTCCAGAATGGCTGGATTCTTTCACAACTCCACCAGCAATGTATTAGTGTCCCAATTTCCCCACATCCCCTCCAACATTTGTCATTATTTGTTCCTGTCATCTATATATATCCAAATTAACAGAGGAGGGAAAAAATGCTGATAATCCAATCTTAGATAACTACAATGAATAAACCATTAATGAACTTCATAAAGAAAAATCCCTAGGACTAGATGGTTTCAGAAGTGAATTCTATCACACATTTAAAGAAAAATTGATCCCAATACTAGGTTAGATTTTTTGGGGAAAAAAATAGGTGGAGTCCTCCCAAAGTTCTGTTATGAGTCAAATATGGTGCTGAAAACCAAACTAGGAAAAGCCAAAATATATAGACCAATTTCCCTAATGGATATTGATGCAATTTAAAAGGAAAAAAAAGTATTAAGAAAGAGATTACATCAATATATCAAAAGGATCATATGTTATGACCAGGTGGGATTTATACAAGAATAAAGTGCTTGCTCAGTATTAGGAAAACTATCAGCATAATTGACCATATGAATAACAAAACCAGCAGAAATCATTTGATTAGCTAAATAACTTTAAAAAAAAGTTGAAAAATTAGAGCATCCTTTCCTACTAAAAACACTAAAGAGCATAGGAATAAATAGAGCTTACTTTAAAATGATAAGTGCTATTTATATGAAATCATCAGTAATCATTATCTGTAATAAGGATAAACTAGAAAATTGCCAATATGCTTGGGGGGAAGCAAGGGTGCCCATTTTCACTTCTATTGTTTAATATTATAGTAGAAAGCTTAGCTATAACAGTAAGAGAAGAAAAAATAAATAAAATGAATTAGAATAGGCAATGAGGAAAAAGAGGTAATTTGCAGATGATATATTGCTAGAATATCCTAGAGAATCAATAAAAAGTGATTGAAATGTTTAACAACTTTAGCAAAGTTGCAAAATATAAAATAAACCATCTAAATCTTCAACATTTCCACATATTACTAACAAAGTTCTGCAACATGAAGTAGAGAAGAAATTCCATTGCTCTAAGCAATATAAAATATTTAGGAGTCTACCTGACAAGAGAAATATAGGAAGTATATAAAAACAACCACAAAATACTTTTTATGCAAATAAAGTGAACTCTAAATAATTAGAAAAATGTTAATTACTCTTGAATAGCCCAAGCCAATATAATCAAAATAACAATTCTACCTAAATTAGCCTATTTGTTTAGTTCTATACCAATCAAACTAACAAAAATGTTTTGTAAAGTTAGAAAAAAATCACAAAATTTATTTGGAACAAAAAAGTTCAAGGATACTAAGGGAATCAATGAAAAAATGTAAAAGAAGGTGATTGAGTCATACCAAATCTCTAACTTTATTATAAGGTGGTGATTATCAAAACAATTTGGCACTAGTTAAGAAATAGAGTAGTGGAGCAGTGGAATAAGTCAGGTACAAATTACATTATATTAAGTGACTACAATAATCTAGTATATAATAAACCCAAAGATTCATGCTTTTGGAACAACAGTTCATTATTTGACAAAACTGCTGGAAAATACTAAAAAAAAAAAAAAAAAAGAAAGAAAGAAAGAAAAAAAGATGCAGATCAAAATAAAGTCAAAACAGGTTTATCTAAGCAAATTAAAAATTTAGAACTATAGATGATATAGAGAGCAATATGAAATATAAAAAAGATAATTTAATAACATAAATTTAAAAGTTTTTGCACAAACATAATCAATGCAACAAAATTATAAGGAAATTAAAACAAAAAAAAAACAGGGGGAAATGCAAACTAGTATTTCTGATAAAGAACTCATTTCTTACATATATAGAAAACTGAGTCAAATTTATAAAAATGCAAATCATTCCCCAATTAAGAGTTAAATTAGATTAACCAAAGTTTTAAGACAAAGAAATCAAAGCTATCTATAGTCATATAAAAATGTTCTAAATTCCTATTCATCAGAAAAATGCAAATCAAAACAACTCTGGAGTATTATCTTATACCTATCAAAATGATTAATATGAAAAAAAAAGGAAAAAAAAATATATTTTTTGATCCAGCAATACAACTGCTAAGTCTATAACCCAAAGATATCCAAAAAAAAGGGAAAGGTCCTGTTTGTGCAAAGATATCTTTTTGTGGTGGTTAAGAATTGAAAATCAAAGGCATCCCCATCAATTAGGAAATGCTTAAATAAACTCTGGTATATGATTATAATGGAATATTATTGTATCATAAGAAATGACAAGCATGATGTTTTCAGAAAAAAGAAAACAGGAAAAAAAAAAACTCACATGAAGTGATTATAGTAAAGTGAACAGGACCAGGAGAACATTCAACATGATAATGTAATATTTTTTGATAAAGATCTATGAATGACAGTTATTTTCAGCAATATAATGACCCAAGACAATCCCAAAGGAATAATGATTTAGCATATTATCTGCCAGAGAGAGAACTAGTATATTTCACTCTTTCATTTATTTACCTTTTATTTGAGTTTTTGTACAAAATGATTAATATTGAAATGTTTTACACAATTGCACATAAGTCCTAAACCTTATTGAATATAATCCTTTGGGAGGATGAGCAGGAAGGATAGAATTTGGACCTTAAAACTTCAAAAAAAAAATTGGAGGAAAATAATCACCTTGGTATCTTTGTTTGGGTGCAGTCAATCAATGGGAAGATGGGAAAGGAGAAAGAGTAAAACAAAGTGACTTTTTGTGACCTTCCTAGGCATTTTGGGAAAGGGAATGAGTAAGGATACTAATTCCTGCTATAAAACACACTAAACAGTGCATTCCATTTTAATTATTACATTTTAAAAAATCTGGAAATCAAAGTTTGAACTCGTTTGAACTCTGATTTCTGGGATAGTCCTGAGGCAAATGCATGAGAAAAACACAGACATTCTGAAAATGGATATATATGAATGAATAATAAGATCTTTCCATAGGTTATCTCATGCTGTGATCACATGGATAGCCTATCTTATTTTCTGTTCATAGCCAGCTTGTTCACCCAGCAGATAGAGGTCTGGACCTGTAGTTAAAAAACAAAACAAAAACAAAAACAAAAACAAAAACAAACAAACAAAAAAACTAAACTAAAACTAAACTCAGATCCACCCTCTTCATATTTTAATAATTATGTGTCTTTGAATAAATCACTTAAATTTTGACTGTTACAGCTTCCTGATCTTTAAAATGATCTTTAAAAATCTCTAAAAAAATAAAAGCACTTACTTCCCAGGATTGTTATAGGGATCAAATGAGATAAAAATGAAAATTCTTTTTGCAAATGTTAAAGTGCTATTATTCATGCATTCCTCTGATAATATTCCAAAGCTCCCTCCTGTGTAATTCTGCTCTTTTAATGCTCATATCCACTCTACACTTTCCTTAAAGTTCACTCTTTGGTTTACTTTCAACTTTAAGATTTTGGAGACCATCATATTCCAAGATAAAAAGTCAGTATCATCACCAGAAGGATAGTGATGTTCAAAAATTGGGCCTATATTTCAAGAAGTCCTGGGTGAGAAAGTCATTAGGTAAGCCATGTAGTTTCCCCTCCACCCTCAACTACCCAGCTTTTTCTTTTCTTTTCTTAACTTGATTTGTTCTATAAGTAATTGAAACTATGGCTCTCATTCCCTTGGAGAAGTAGATGCAGTTAATTAGTGTGAGAACAAGATGAGGCTCTATAGTCTTCTGATGATTTTCTTAGACAAAAATGCTTTAATACCTTAATAATTCAATGAATTTGCTGTCTTCTCAAAGCACATGTTCATTCAGTTAGTCTCCCCATTGAGAGATTTCCCTAAATAAAATGTGAGCTATTTGAAAGTGGGGACTGTTTCATTTTTGACTTTGTATCTTTAGCATTTGGCACAGAGTAAACACTAATGAATCAATTAACAAGTAAATGGCTACACTATATCAGGTCCTGGGGAGAAAAGACACAGAAAGATACAATCCTTGCCCTCAAGAAGCTTACATTTTATTGAGGATGCTTTGCCAATGACTAACTGAATGAATATATGTACTTTGAAGTTGGTGAATATCTATCTCCAAATCACTTGATTTTCTGTAACTATTACGATGTCAAAGTTTCCTTTTCTAAAGCAACATTCATGCACAAGTACACACTATATATGATATTGATAGGGAAGGCATGAGCAGCTGAAAGAGACCAGTAAAGGCTTCAGTTGAAGATGGCATTTAATTAAAGTGCCATTTTCAAAGAAATAGAGGGAGAACATAGGGCTAAAAATGGGCAAAACCTTGCAAATTTAAGATAAGAGTATCCAGGGTGAGAGAGTAAGAAGAGGTAGAAACAAGCAAACAAACAAACAAAACTTAATTAATACTTGATGGGGCCAGTCGCAAACCAAGAAACCAAGAAAACAATGTTAGAATTCTTCAAATATGAGATGATAGCTGAGATGGGTTATGGTTACCTGAGTAACAAAGCCTCAGTATGTTTAGGGTCCTTTACATACAAGGAAGACATTACCACTTTTTATACATGTAGGACTTGCTTAAAACAAATATTTTTTTGGTTTCCTCATCATAACCTTGAATGATAATCATGCAATTGATGTGCTTGAGAACTAAAGTCAGAATTTTGCATGAGATAAATTCAACTGAGGAAGGAGCTCACAAGTGACAGTTGAGAAAGGAAAGGATGAGAAGCCAGAGGCTCATTGTAGTATCGTTGATGTTAAGCCAACAGGTGAAGGTAGTTTGTTAGATGTTTCAGGGAATAGCTATATAAACTGCCAAAGGGCTGAGAAATGGGGCATATGCATATGAATCACCATGAAGAAGGAACATATGTGTGCCCATCAAGTAAAGAAGCCAACAATACCCTGCGCCAATTCTCTTTGGTTCTGGGCTATTTATAACTCCATTAAGAAGTCAAGGTGTGAGGAATTTGGGGGTTCATGTCTTACCATTGCTAAATGCTGGGGTCGATGCTAATGAACAAATCAATTAACTTCTCAGTGCCCCCAGGCAAGTTTCTAGAATTGCAAATTAGAGGGGAATTGATGATTTTCATATTGTAGAGATTTATACATTTATGTGTGTGTACATACATGTGAGTATTTATCTACATGTGTATGTATGCATATTATATGATATACAAAGTGCTGATTTACAGAATCCACAAAGTGGTCAACATCTTGAGGAGGCCCAATGGGCCATTGATGAGGCCTGGAAGGGACTAGTTCTAAAAGGAAGTAGAATGATTTAGGGAAAGAAGATAGGGAACCTAGCTTAAACTCTTCCCTCTGACATTAACAATGTGATCTTGAAGAAGTCACTCACTCTTAATTTCCTCTTCTGTAAAATGAGGGACTTGGCTTAGAGCAGGGGTTCTCAAACTAAGGCCCATGGGCCACATGCAGTGGGCTGAGGACGTTTAAGTGGGCCACCCCATTATGGTAAATGGGCTGAGGGGTGGAGACAGAGTGTGAGCTTTTGGTTTTACTCTAGTCCGGCCTTCCAACAGTCTGAGGGACAGTGAACTGGCTCCTATTTAAAAAGTTTGAGGACCACTGGCTTAGAGTCTCTTCCAGCTCTAGATCTAAGATCCTATGAAAAACATAAGAAGAAATCTTATGAGCACCTTTACACATTTAAATGGGTAAAAATGATGACTACCATAGCATATTGTTAACTTGTTAACCATTATCATTTCTTATTAGCTCCTCTAATGAAAAAAGAAAAGAAAACAAAACAAAACAAAACATTTTTTTGATCCCTAACAACAGGAACAGAGGAAATCCTACAAGTGCAATGGGACTCAAGCCCCTAGCTGGGTCTGGGCCAACAGTTTCTCTTCCTTCCTATGATCAGAGTAATGTAGTAATCTCATCAGAGGGAGAGAAGTCCAATAGCTAAGCACTGTCAGACACAAGCCCCTCTGTTTCTAAGGGGCTCTGCAGTCCTGACAGAGAGGCACTTTGTACTTCCAAGTTCAAAATACGAAGGTGAACAAGGACAGCCTAGAACCTTTCGTATGAACTTTTCTCCAATTTGTTCTTTTTCCCCCTTTAAGAGGCAATTATGGGTGTTCTTGCCTGGGCTTCCTCTTCCTTTTCTTATTCTTCCTCCCCAAATGGAGAGCCACCTGGCCAGCAATCATGGGCTAAAGCCACCTGGTGCCAGAGCTGCACCCTGTACATTCTCCATCATTCAGCCCAAACAGGAGGGATCTTGGAGTCTGGCAGGCCACTATGAAGCCCTTGTTTTCCCTTTTTTTCCACTCAGCCATCCTGAACCTTTTTCCTTTTGAGTTCATTTTTTTCCCCTCTCCTTCATTCTAGGGCAGAGGTGTTAAATACTGATGAGCTAATGCTTGGGCCAATTCCAAGGAACCATTTAAAAAGTTAATTTATTTGGTTACCAAAAATGATTTCATGAGCTCAGAGTGTGTGCCAGCCATGGCTGGGCATTCAATATTACTGAATTACCCCTAAGTAACCACGTGTGTGTGTGTGTGTGTGTGTGTGTGTGTGTGTGTGTGTGTTTATCTTGGGATGTGCAGGGGGTTCATAGGTAGGGGAAAAAGTCAAGAGATCATCTAGGTGTGGGGCAGCCTACCACATCTGGCTCCTTTACCTCTCCTGTTTCTTAAGGGACTTTTATCCAGTTACATGGAAGCCCCCCCCTTTTTTTTTTCATTTTATACACATAGCTTTCACAGCTCTTTAAAGTGTTCAAGTTATGATTCCACAACTAACCACTCTGCTACCTGTGTGTCATGCCCAGCTGAATCCCTTGCTGATGATCTCCAGCTCATGTAGAATTCTACAATGTATATTTGAAAGTTCATTCTACATAGAAAGATACACACAGAATAAAGGTAAAAGGCTGGAACCCAATCTATTATGCTTCAGCTGAAGTAAAAGAAAAAAAAAAAAAAAACAAGCTGAGGATGTGATTGTGAATGGACTCTGATGTGATAAAAGTTGGTTCTAGGGATGATTTCTTCCTTTGGGCAGATGAAATAGGATCCTGAAATAATCTACAACCTGACAGGTAATTGATAGATGCTATCTATAGCTCCTGAGATGTATGTATTAGGTGGGAGCCATAGAGAGAATGATGGAGAGGGAGTCACAGAATGGAGAATTTTAGAGTTAGACTAAATGTACCAAAGTGCCCTTTATAATATAGTGAAAGTGTCTGTATGATCCCCCAGCAAGTAGACAGTGTGTTCATTTTTCAAAATCTCAAATAAAGGAGAAATTATTGCCTTTCATGGCAGTCCATCTCACAGTAGAATTTAACTAATGTTTCACTTGTGAAACCTACATTTTTTCTCTTGCAACATCTATCTATTATTCCTTTCCTCTCTTCCCACTCCTGACTCCATAATGGAACCACAGTAAGTCCAATTGCTCTTCTTCTGCCCTTCAGATCCTTCAAGATGGCTACTATCTGCCTTTCTGTTCTTGTCTTCTCTTGTCCAGGTTAAATAGTTCCCTCAATCCATCCTTATATAATCTTATATAATTTGAATTCAAGGACCTTTAGCATACAGGTTGCTTTCCTGTGGATCCTGGATACCAGACCCAGGGCTTTTTTTTTGTTTGTTTGTTTGTTTGTTTTTGTTTTGTTTTGTTTTGTTTTGTTTTTTAATTATGATAAATGCTAAGCTCAGCAGAACATTCAGATGCCTATTTCATCTCAGAGTTTGAAGGGACTTTTGTGGGATCCTGAGTGTTTCATGTCTATTGTTACAGAAAGCAAGATAACTGTAAGAATTGAATCTAGGGGCAGCTAGGTGGTACAGTGGATAGAACACCCAGCTTTGAAGTCAGGAGGATCTGAGTTCAAATCTGTTCTCAGACACTTAACACTTCCTAACTGTATGACCCTGGGTAAGTCACTTAACCCCAATTACCTCAGCAAAAAAAGAAAAAAAAATTGGGCCTATATATTAAAAATGTGTGCTTGACTACACGAGGAATTAAAATTCTTCAAATAATACTGACATTTCTAAAAACTGATCAGTCTTTCAGCCAAATCCTGCCCTTGAGATAAGACATCCTGGCTTTCCGTTGCTTTCACAGGAATATTGCACATGTGTGGAAGTCTAAAAGCAAAGCCAAACTCCCTAAAAGAAATCTCTCAGTTGGAGAATCCCAATGAAATGTCCAGAGGGATATTGTACTCCAAAGCCAGGTCATCATGAAAATAATGGAGCAGACTTAGTAATACCTCCTTTAGTCCCCAAGTAGGGAATGAGTAGTCATGGTGTAGAGAGAATAGTTAGTACCATGTGGGAAGAGAATTTGGCTCCCCAGAACAGACTAGTCTGGGGAGGGGAAGAACATCCCTCCATGCAGATGAATATTTCAGATGCCTTCTAGCAGGATACCCAATTATGAGGAAGATGACAGACTTATTTCTCTGGCTTGAATACAAATGTTACACAGAGTACTTGTAGGTATGGGGAAGAATAACTGGAATTCATATTTAGTAAAAAGTTTTCAAAACATAGTTATCATTTAGATATCATTGTGAATAGGGAGAATAGCAGTGCCCCCTACTTTTGCCCAAGATCTCGGGTCAGTCCAATTCTCTGAGCTGTCAGCTAAGGAGGTACCTATTACTCAGAAAAGATCCGCTATCCCTATTAGTGATCGCCACTTACTGGACAGGCAAGTCAGACTAGCTAAAATAGCAAGGTATTATGAGGGGCAGGCCAGAGGGGGCATGTTCCAGGAAAGTTGTATCACCACCATCACCTTGACCACCATCTCCTTCCCATCAGACCCTGAGAGAGACAATCTTGAGCCCAGAGGCCCTGAGGATAGCGACACTTCTTCTGTAGTATCCAAATCCATCATTCTGTGAGAGATCAACTTGGTGGCCTCTTCTGCAGGTATTATAGCCACATCTTCTGAAGACCCAGAAAAGAAAAGGATTCAAGGTGCCATCAAATGGTTTAACATTAGGAATAAATAAAATTGTCTTAGTGGAAATGTTCTTTAAAAATAATATCTATAGGACTTCTCTATCTAACTTACGGTGAAATCTTCCCTTTGTATAGTCTCCCCCATTGGAAGGTGAGCTTCCTTGAGTGCAGCTATGATGTAACTAGAAAACTTCATAGTGCTTTGTACATAGTAAGCATTTTATAAAAATTTCATTCATTCATTCATTCATTCATTCATTCATCCTCTGCACTCCTGTGCTGCTGACATTTGCACTAATTCTTTATATCTGGATAGCACCTTAAATTTATCATGATATTTCTATATTATTTCATAAGATTCAGAGCTAGAAGGGAACTTAGCAATAATGCAGTCTAATTCCTTTGTTTTAAAGATGAAGAAACTAAAATACAGAATAGAAAGCAGTTTGACCACTTTTATATAAATTTCAAGTAGAAAAGTCTGAATTTGAACCCAAGTTTTTTGATTTCATCAAAGTTCAGTATTTTCCCATCTCCAATGGTACCTCCCCCGAGACTCACAGACACAATTTGGTGAGTTAGACAAATCCTCATTTTATTGATGTGGAGAGAAAGGCAAATTGAAGCCTAGTTGGTGAGGAAACCACCTCAAGATCATATAGAATGTTGGTGAAAGGGGCAGTAATGGAATCGAACTATTCTGACTCCCGATACATATCACATAATCTCTGTTAAATTGATCAGGTAAACAAGCATTATAGTTACGTGATTCTATCTTTAGAGCTAGAAAAAAAGCTTAAAGATTACCTATTCCAAAATTTCTTTACTGGATCTAGGACTACAAATAGATTTTAAGGTGTCCATGTGTTTGTATTAGAAAAAAATACTTATTTTCACTAGCGCTTGGTTTCCTCTGTAATTTTATTTATTTTATTTTATAAATTTAAAAACACAATTCTGAGAAGTGGGCCATAAATAACACTAGGCTACCACCGAGACCACGTCATAAAACTGTGAAGACTCCATGATCTAATTCAAGACCCATAATTTATAGATGAGAAAACAAATAACTTATGGATGAGGGTCAGACAAGCTAAATGATTTGCATAAAGTCACCCAAGTAGTAAGGGGAAGAACTGGAATCTGAACCCATGGTTTCATATTTATACCATGTTTTTCCTTTCATTGAAATCATGTTACCTTCCCCTCAGAAAGAAATATGTTGACCTGGCCACTTTTATTTATAAATTATTCGATCATATCCAATATGGCGGTCAATAAGTTCTATGAAAGACATTTTTATGCTTTGCATTTTGGGGTTTAAATGAATTTTGTAAAGCTCTTTAAAATACAATTTGGATTATTTGATATACCAATCAACAAGTATTTATAATGTGCTTACTGTGACCAAGCACTTTAAAATACATTTTGGATTATTTGATATACCAATCAACCAGTATTTATAATGTGCTTACTGTGACCAAGCACTGTGCAGTGCAAGGGCACAGTAAGTCTAATGGAGGGCCAAGGGTAGTTGGTTAAGGGTGACTGTGGGATGCAAGAATTGGAAGATCAAGGGTAGTTGTCCTCTCCACCACACTGCCTCATGGTTCTCTTAGTGACACTATCAGAGAGTGACTACTGAGGAGTAACTATGGCTGATCTAATGTAGCACTTTTCAGATTCTCAGAGATACACCTGCTTCCAACAGGTGCCAATTCTTTTGTCTTCATTAGCTACAAAGCACCCCATGAAGAGATCCAGATTTATTTATAGAAAGAGGGAGCAGACCTATGATTTCATTGCAATAAGGAACTCCCAGATGAGGAACCTCCTTCTCCCTGAAGTGCTATCTAGTTTATTTACCCAGCACCAGTCTTTGCTCACAAGCTAGACTTGAACCAAGGTTTCTCTGGCTTCTATTGGTATTGTTTGCCTCACTCTTGAGGTTATTTGCGCAATATCTTAATCAACGGTCTTTATGTAAGAAAGATGATTGCTTAGAGAAGTCATAACTATGCTGGGCTTACAAAAGATAACGATTTTCAAAACTCTTTTTCAAAATTTAATCACCCCCTTCCACCACTCCTTAGTATGTTCTGCTTAGCTAATTGGGAAACAAATGAGCACAATGATTGACAACTGACTAGTCTGAAGATCTGGATTGCAGTAGTTCCTTTAAATAGGAACTATCAGAGGAAAGGAGGAGAGAGAAAGGAATGGGAGGAAAGAGAGAAGACATAAGGGGAGGGAAAGGGAAGAAATAAAAAAGAAAGGATGGAAAGATTAGAAAAGGAGAGAGGAGAAAGGGACAGAGGAAGGAAGGGAAAGAAAAGCAAGAGTAAAAGGAGAAGAAGAGGGGAAGAGAAGAAAAGGTAAATAGTTATATAGACACTACTATAATAAAGACTATGCTTGGTTTCTATTATGCTTTATTTTGTGAGTGTAGACAAAGGCTTTGAAGTTTTGTTGATTTGGGAAAATATGTAATTGTATTTATTTTTGTAAAAAATGTCCAGAGGCTATTGTACTAGGCACTGTTTTAGACATTGAAAATACATAATGAAAGGCCATACTTATGAATCATAATCTCTTGTTCTATGATTTGGCAGGAACATCAAGGAGGGTCTCTATCACTTTAAATCAGTATAGCTGATATGATATGACAGGGTGAGAAAGTCTTAAGGCCTGAAGGGACAAACCAGAATGTCTCCAAACACCAGGATGTCAAAACATTGCCCATGGCAAGGGTTTTTAAATAGTCATTAAATTAGCTATTTTTAACCATGTAGCTTAGTAAGTTTCCAAATTGAATCTTGCTTTTGTTCATAGGAGGACAATAATGGGCTTCTACCAAGTTCAACTTTAACCCTGTTTTACTCAGGTATTCTTCACTCCTCAAAGAAAGTTTGACTCATAAAAATGGTCAAATGTCTATGAAGGTGGAAAGGACTTCACAAAAGAGCAATAGTCATGATACTACAGAATAAAGGCCATCTAGCAAGTGAAATTAAGGAAATAATTAATGGTCAGTAGTAGCAATTTGATAGAGAACCAGCAAGACCAGTTACACTGAACAAACAACACAAATCCTTAGTATCTATCTCTGAAGAAAAAGTCCAGCAGATGGCATCAGCAACTGCAGAAGGAAGCAAGAAATGATTGCTTTAGAGGTAAACATGGGTTCTAGCTGGGCCAAAGTTTTAGTAAGATGAAATTTCTGGGTTATGGGTGCATATATGGGGATTTCTGGGAGATGACGAAGTATGCTTTGTGGGTACAGAAGATTCCCTTTTTTAAAATCAAGCTTTCATTCTGTTTAAATAACATTGAGTTGTCTTCCCAGGTTTAATAAATACTGAAGGAGCTTTGGATGTGGGCTCATGAATCATACTTTGGAATATACTTACAGAAGACATGCATTGGAAATGGGTGTGGTATCCATTTGAGGAGAATCCTTAATACATGTGGATAGGATTTTGATTTTTCTATGGCTAAAAAAATTAAGAGGAAAGATGAATAACAGAGGAGGATATTCAATACAAGAAAAATTTTCTAAGTAGAGTGCCAGATCTCTTATCAGGAAACACTGTTTGAATTCTTTCTCGAAAATTCATAAGCTAAATGATCCCAAGTAAGTTATTAAATCTCTTTGACTCTTACTTTCCTTATCTGCAAATTAGGAAAAATAAAAGCATGTATCTCATAGGGTTGTTATGAAGAGTGAATGAGGTCACCCACCCAAAGTCCTTTGCAAACCTTTAAGTGATTTATACATGTCAATATTGTTATCGCTATTGTTCTTGCAATCAGAATCCAGTGGAAAACAATTCTCTCCACATATTCTCAGACTGTTGATGAAAAGGAAACATTTCTCTCTATCAAACTTGGGGATAAAGGGAGGTTAAACCAAAGTTTCACAGCTTTTAGGGGGAGGGCTATATTACTTTGTTGTCAATTTCCCATTTCCATGGAAGGCACTACCATTTTTTTATTCATATAGAAAAATTGGACCTATTTATTAATGTATATTGCTTCCCCATAGTAGAATGGGAACTTTTTGAGGAACTGTTTCTCTTTAGTCTTTGTATTCCCAGTGGCCATCACATGCCTGGATCCAGCCATTTAATACATGCCTCTTTGATGAATGAATGAAAGAAATTAATTAATAAATAAATGAAATGAAATGAACACTAAATTTCAAAGCATAAGGCCTGGATTCAAAATCCTAGTCTTGTCTCACTACCTGTATGATACAGACAAGTGACACTCTCTTTGATCCCTTGATTTTTTTTAATCCTCTGAATGGGCATAATTTCATTGTACTGCCTATCTTATGGCATTGTTTTAAGGATCAAAAAGCATAACATGTATTGTGTGAAGCATTTTATAAATCATATGTTATCATATAAAATAAACTTATTCATATTAATACTCAAAATATAACAAAATCTTATTTTAATAATATTATTACAGGTTAAAACCAAAGTAAAATAAGGTAATTGGTCTTTTACAATGATTTTAATTTGGGTGTTTTAAAATAGTTAATTATAGAGATTGACTCCTTCAGGAAAATTCTTTTCCACAGATAACTACAATGATTTGCTAACTTGTGCATCTAGAAATATAATTTTTAACAGTAATGGCTAATGGAGACAGAGTTAAGAAAGTGGAGTAGAGAAACATTGAGCTGAACTTTCTCAAATTCTCATCCAAATATCTTTAAAATAATACCTTAAATCAAATTCTGCATCAGTAGAACCAACAGAAGTTTTGCTGAAACACTTTGCCTGCCCAAAATAGCTTAGGAAGTTAGCAGGAAAGGTCTATCTTACTAATGTGGTGGTGGGTCCTAGGAAGCCAGCTCAGGTACCAATCCAAGCTTTTGGGGTGGCTGCATTGGCTGCAGCAACAACTTTGTTAGCTCTCCAGTGGGGGAGGCCAAGTAGGACAACTGGCCAGGAGGTTTCAGAGCAATCTTTCCTGGCACTGGGATAAAGACTAGGTATATTGGCATACTCAGTCTGTCACGGCCCCATGGCCAAAAGGAGCAATAACGTTTGTGACACATGGGAGCAGGGGCTCTGGTCATGTTTCGAGTGTTGAGAAGTGCTCTCCTCTCATAGGGGAGTAGGGATGCTAGTCTAAATTCTATGCTAAATGCAAGTGGCTTAGCAGGTACAGTGGCTATAAAAGAATAGGAGGACCTGTCACAGTCCCAGGGTCATGAGGAATGCCAGTGTTGGTGGCTGCAGGGGAACAAAGTCATTTCCTGGATAAAGACCAGAGCAAAGGACTGGAACATAGCATCTACATTTCTTTTTAGATCATAGCACTTTGGAATAAACAAAAAACCTACAGTTCTGATGAGATAAATGCCTTTTAAAAAAGCAGAATTGTTAAAATTGAAAAAGGGACAAAAAAAAAAAACTCATGAAAGAATATAATTCCTTAAAAAGCAGATTTTGGCAAATGGAATTGAATCAATCCATGAGTCACCAGGAAACAATAAAACAAGATTAAAAGAAGAAAAAAAATAGAAGAAAATGTAAAATACCTCATTGAAAAAACAAAAACAAAAACACTAAAGTGGAACATAGATTGAAGGAAGACAATTTAAGAATTATTGGAATGTCTGAAACTAACAATCAAAAATAGCCTATATATACTATTTTCTGAAATTATTCATGGAAACTATCCTGATATCCTAGAACCACAGGGTGAAAAAGAAATCAAAAGAATCCATCCTGAAAAGGATCACAACATGAAAATTTACAGGAATAGTATAAACAAATCCAATCTCTGAGGTCAAGAAGAAAATATTATAAATAACAAGAAAGAAACAACTGGAATATCATGGAATCGCAGTAAGGATCATACAAGATTTAGCAGCTTCCATGTTAAAGAAGTAGAGGGCTTAAAATGTTATATTCCAAAAGGCAAAGGAGTCAAGATTACAACCAAGAATGACCTGCCCTGCACAACTGAGTATAACCCTTAATGAGAAAAATAGATATTTAATAAAATAGGGGATTTTCAAGTATTCTTGATTAAAAGGGAGAGCTGAATAGAAAATTTGATTTTTAAATTCAAGATTTAAGAAAAGCATAAAAAAGGTAAACATGAATGAGAAATCACTGTAAATTTTTGATGATAAATCCTAATTATTTTCATTATTAGGGCAGCTAAAAGGAATACACATAGAAGGCATGAGTGTGACTTGACTATGATAGGATGATTAAAAAATAAAATTAAGAAGTGGAAAAAAGAAGAATGTATTGGGAGAAGGGAGGAGGAAGAGGAAGAACAGGGACAATACCTCACATAAAAGAGTTGTGAAAGAACGAGGTTCTACTTATAAGGGAGGGGAAGATGGGGGTAACAGGCCAGAAGAAGAAGAAGAAAGGGGAGGTGGAGGATGACAATCCGGAATGAAGTAAGAAGAAGGGACACACATTGGTAATAATCATAACTGTAAATATGAAGAGGCTAAATACCCACAAAATACCCATCAAAATCCATATAGCAGAATGAATTAAAAATGAAAACTGAACAATAACATTTTGTTTACTAAAAATACAATCAAAACAAAGACACAGAGAGTTAAAATAAGAGGTTGGAACAATCTATTATGTTTAAACTGAGTTAGAAAAATGACAAATTCAAAATCCCCAATCACCAATTTCAAAATCCTGAAAATAATAATAATAAAATTGAAAGGAAGAAAACCATTGAACTAATAAAGAAAACTAGAGTTAAATTCATGAAAAAAATGAATAAATCTTTGGTTAATTTGATTTAAAAATAAGAATAAACAAATTATCAGGATGAATTCACCACCAATTTATATGAAATTAAAGTAATTATCAGGAATTTTTCTACCCAATGATAAGCCAACAAATCAATCTATTTATGAAGATATAAATTCCCCAGATTAATAGAAGAAATAGAATACCTAAATAATTCTATCTTAAAAAAAAACACAATGAATAAAACATAAATGAAGTCCAGAAGAAAATAGCCCCAGGACTGTATACTTTTAAAAGTGAATTTTACTAAATAACAAAAAATAATATCTAATATTATATAGCTATTTGGGTAAAATAGGCAAAGAAGGAATCTTACAAATTGCTTTTATAAACAAATGTAGTGCTGATGATTAAACCAGAAAAATCAA